>NW_021680735.1:253423-353160 GCF_001412515.2 Diachasma alloeum
CCCGCCCGACGCACTCGGCCCCCCTCTATAAAGCATACGAGAGAATCGAGCCACCACTCCCTCGACTTGAAACTCGTGGACTCAGCACTCGCCTTCGTCAGTCTCCCACGTCTCGACTTGGTTCACTCGTTCCCCGGATATCGTCTGTGCAGGACAAGTTCCCTTCAAGTCCTTTAAACTCGCGCATAATCGATTTTCACGAGTGAAAAATAGAAATCGTTGAATGGAAAGATCAATCAGAGGTGCTTCAAACGCCTATCAAGCGAATTCGATCGATTGTCGTCAAACATTCGGAGTGATGAGTAAATAAACATTTTCACAAGTGATTTTAGCGCGAGAGAAGTGTTGAAAATATTCGGTGGAATTGACTGATGAATTTATTTGATTAATGGAAGGTTTTTATGCAGTTCTCGAGGGTCAAGTGCACTCTCAAATCAATTTCACCTGAAAGATGTTTGAAAAATCGTTTCTTCTCATCAAAAAATAAATTGAAATGTTGTAAAAAAATTGGGGCTTAAATGATGTAGATAATCGTCTCCTGCTCCAGAAACAAAACATATTTACTTGATTTTCCGATATTAGATGCATTTTTCATGGCTCAAATGCAACGAGGAAATGGCAAATGAATTTTTTTCAACTGAAAAATCCTAAAAACAATTTAGCAATTGGATGAATCGGCGATTCAATTTTTTCCATTTACCCTAGAGCAGAAAAAATATTTTCTGACATTACCTCACAACTGAGTACATAACAATACTGGCCGGTGGGTTATCGTGACACCTGTAATCACCGACAAACGATTAGAACTGTTGTTTACATCATCCCGAAGGTGTGA
Organism: Diachasma alloeum; assembly: GCF_001412515.2. NCBI lineage: Eukaryota > Metazoa > Arthropoda > Insecta > Hymenoptera > Braconidae > Diachasma > Diachasma alloeum. The sequence continues at coordinate 254,259 of NW_021680735.1, forward strand.
GTAGACATTCCTGAGTGAGAAAAAAACGAATTCAAAAAGTCGAAAAATACCTACGGAATATTTTGAGGGAGACCACTATGAGTTTTAAACGTAGCATACATACATTGAGGATCGATTATGTGTGTCTAAATAAATAGGAATAATTAGTGCAAAAAAATCAATTGTTTATTGTTCGTTTGCTCCGCAGTCAACAAGTCAATTTTAACTATTGACCAGTTTTCAATGAATATTTCGGAATCTAAGGGAGATAGCCAAATTTTTGTTATAACCTTTTTTATAGAGCCGATTAAGTCCTACAACAAATGTAATTATGAAAATTTCGCTATCTCCCTTAGATTCCGAAATATTCCTCAAAAACTCAACTGGGAGATGAGTCGACTTAAGGATGTTTATCCAAAATCACAAGTATTAAAAAAAATTGATTTTTTTTCAACTGAGAGATGAAGTTATTCCCTTTATCTTGAGAAAAATTTCAGTCCACCAACCCACCTTTATTATTTAGAAATGAAGTGGACAAAATGCACCAAACGCATGCGCTAACATGTGCTTATATGGGACAGAACCTTTCAAATATTTACTGTTTTTGCCCGGGTAGGTACCCCGAATTTTTCTCTGGCCATTCGATTCAGTATAGTTTTGCACATTACCTTCTTTTTTTATTTCTATTTTTAGAGTCTCCTAGTAGGTAAATTATAAATTTCTATATAAATCCCATAAGAGCCAGTGTATAAATAAAAATTTGTTTATTCATTTCTGGCGAGACTATTGCGATTAATTTTTTTTAACATCAAAGAAGTTAGTTTCATATGTTCTGCTATCAGCCAAAAAAATTATAGAATTTTCCTTGAACCTGAAGAAATTTTTTTTTCTGAAAATGGCTAAACATCCTTAAACCGTTTTACCACTTCGCTACTGAATTATTTTTTTGAAATTCAACTTCTACACAGCTGATCTCATTTTATTTATAAAAAATTGCACGATTTATGTAAAATAGCCCGAAAAATCTTTCTGAACGAATCGAGAATATATTTTTAATAATTTAAGGATAATTGTTCTGCCTATTTCACACGAGTGGTGCGAATTTTTATATTAAACAAAACGAAATTAGCTGTGTTAGAATCGAATTTCAGAAAACTAATTTGTAATTGTCATTGTACACATTTTTTCCAAATTTTTGAAAAAATGTGTAATCACAATTACGGGTTTTTTAAAATTCAACTCCTACACAGCTAATCTAATTTTTTTGAATAAAAAATTGCGCCATTCACGTAAAATTGTCCGAAAAATCTTTCTGCAGGAATCAACAATATATTTTTAATAATTTAAGGATAATTTTCCTGCCTATTTTACATGAATGGCGCAAATTTTTATATTAAACAAAACGAAATGATCTGTGTAGGAGTCGAATTTCAAACTAATTCGTAAGTGTTCATTGTTTTAAAATTTTTGAAAAAATGTGTACAATAACAATTTACGAATTAATTCGTTGAAATTCAACTCTTGCACAGCCAATTTCGTTTTTTTAAATAAACAATTGCACCATTCATGTAAAATAGCCCGAAAAATATTTCTGAAAGAATCGAGAATATATTTTTAATATTTTAAGGGCAATTTTTTCTGCTTATTTTCCATGAATGGCGCAAACTTTTATATTAACCAAATGTAAATTAGATATATGTAGGAGTTGAATTTCAACAAACGAATTCGTAATTGTCATTGTAAAACCTCTGCAAACGAGCAATGAACAATAAATTTTTTTGCGTCAATTACGGGAGAGTGGGGTAAAATGGACACTTCTGACTTTTTTTGAAATGTTCATGGCTTGTTGAATTGTTCATGAAATGGAATAATTTTATTTTTCAATAGAAAGAACAATGATTCCTCTTTGTAATGAGCTTAGACTGAGCGCAATTGATAAATCTGTTTCTGAGTTATGAATATTTTTAAAAAAGTCAAAAGTGTTCATTTTACCCTATCCTCCCCTATTCGTTTTTAGACATATATAATCGATCTTCAATGCATGCGAAAACTCACTCTAGCCCGCGATTTTTAAAACTCACAGTAGTCCCCCCTTAATCGATGAATTCGAATTGCGGTCGACTGCTGTCAAAATATTCCCGAGGAACTGACGTGAATTTCCAGTGCTTCTAGTGCTTCTGGTGATTGTATTTGTTTGTGATTTGTGAAGGGAGAGTAGTGGTCACTGCTGATTGTTTATATGCGGGGACGACCTCGATCTTGAGAGCAGTCGCCAATGGCTCGACACGACCGTGAGTTATGCCGGTGTCGAGTGTCCACGAGGCTTCCGTCTACCCTCAACGAGGGAAGCACGCACAATACGTCAATTTTGACCCATAATTAATAATTTCGTGGGGAAAGCTGAGTGCAAGGGTTTGAAGAAGTAAGAAGTGAGGATTTTTAATTGTTGCATGTCAGGAGGTCAATTTTTTTCATTAAAAAAATGATTATTCATTGATGCCAATTCATTTCGTTGGAAATGATATTGAAAAAATATTTGAAAGAAGAATTCATAATTTTTTTTCAATACAATAACAAGTCATTACAATAACTTCTTCCCTTGGAGTCCAGACGTTAATTATTCTCCAATTTCAAAAAAATTATTATCAATCGATAAAAAAATAAAACGAAAAACTGGCTGAAGGCCCTCGGGCGATGGCCAATTGTAAGAAAATGGTTTTTTCTCGGGTATTTTTCTTGGAATAAATTTCGTTAACAATTAAAAAAAATTCAATTCAGTAGCGAAGTGGTAAAAGGAGATGAGTCAATTTGGACTATTGATCAGTTTTCAATCAATATCTCGAAATCTAAGGGAGATAGCAAAATTTTTGTCATAACCTTTTTTGTGGAGCTGATTGAGTGCTACAACAAATGTGATTACGAAAATTTCGCTATCTCCCTTAGATTCGGAAATATTCCTCAAAAACTCAATTGTGAAATCAGTCGACTTATCTCCGTTTACCACTTCACTACTGAATTCAGTTCTTCCTAAACACTTCAATGAAAAAAGTTGACAACAGCTCATAAGAAAATCATGTACAGGTGAAAACAAAAATTATTTCGATGATGAAAATTGAATAACAATTAATTACAACAATTGATTTATAAAAAAAGTTATTGAAAGTGCTTCATCAACTTTATCCCAAGTGTGGAATAAAGACAAAAAGTGAGTGAGAGATAATAAGGACGTAACAATAGGGGGTGGCCAGTAGAATCGATTTTCCCGGAGCTCAACTGCATCACCAGTGCAATGACCTCCAAACCGGCAAGGTCCTACTCTGTGAGGTAAGAGACGACTTTCATGGTCTTCATGGTCGTGTGGTTTGTGGAATTGAGTTAGGGCGGATGGAAAAAGAGAAATAGGGATGAATGAGAGTGAGCGAGAGGGAAATAACTGCGACGGAGAAAATAACTTGTGCTGTTTTGGCTTCTTCCGGCGGGGCTGTGTCTACGACGGAGTTTTTTTGCCTTTCAATCGGCTCTGGAGACCCGCGTTGTTTTCGGTTTGTAGATAAAGAGAGTCGTTGGTATTCAGGAGACGGGTTCTGCGCATTTAACGCCTGTTATTGGGCTTATTTTTTGACACTGCGGTCATAATTACGGTTTATGGGGGGAGAGTGTTTGTGAACGGTTTATGGGGGGTGTTTTGGGTCTATTTGAGATAGGATTCAGCATGGAATTGATAATTCATGTTGGGGATTAGAGGGTGTGAGGTTGTTTTTTTTTATTTCGATGGTGACTTTGAGTTCATTTCATGAATGAAACAGATAGGACGCACGCGCCGACCTATCGTGTTTCTGGCGGTGTCTATTCACACGCTCCACGGGAAAATTTACCATTCACATGAAGAGTGAAATAGTATATTTCGTTTCGTAACGAAATATACTATTCCGCACTGGAAATATGCTTTTCCGCACTCGTGTGCGGAAAAGAGTTTTTTCTCTTTTCGTCTTCGGCTCGTGCTATAAACCTCCCACGAGCCAAACAACACTTTTCCCACGAGTATCAAACGTTATTTTTCATCACAATGTGTGGAAAAGGGACGTTCCGTAAAAAGTTACTTTTTCGCACAGCGTGATGAAATAGTATATTTCGTAGCGAGTGCAAAAAACATTTTTTCACGAGTTACGAACAATATTTTTCATCACAATGTGGCGGAAATTGGACTTTTAGGCACGCGGAGCGTGCCGAAAAGTTCACTTTTCATCACAGCGTGATGAAAAAGTATTTATTTCCGTAGCGAAGTGGTAAAACGGTTTAAGTCGACTCATCTTCCAGTTGAGTTTTTGAGGAATGTTTCCGAATCTAAGGAAGATAGCGAAATTTTCGTAATGACATTTGTTGTAGCTCTCAATCGGCTCTACAAAAAAGGTTATAACAAAAATTTTGCTATCTCCCTTAGATTCCGAGATATTCATTGAAAACTGGTCAATAGTCAAAATCGACTTAACCCCGTTTACCGCTTCGCTATTGAATTATTATATTATTTTTCAAATTTCAATGAAGATGAAATAAAATTTCATTATTGTAAGCTGCAACTTCTCATAATATTACTAAAGTAATGATTAATGCCGATCTATGCGTATTTTATAATTTAAGGATTATCGGGCGAGGAGGAAATGTAGGAGGTGAGGCGGAGGGGTTTCTACTGTTTTCCTGCAGAAAACCAATCGCTGAACAAAAAAATTTCCCATTCGGATTCAAAATTCAGGAAATATTAGGAAGTATCTCCGGTTAAAAATTATTTTTTGAGCTAATCAAATTTATTTGTATCTGTTCCACGCATTGAATGGTTTTCAGATTGTTTTATTTTTAATAAATGAAAAAAATATTAATCCAGGCAAAAAAGTGGCAACATTGTCGGTAGTTTTTTTTTCACCAGCAGCTGGTACCACTGGCTCGAGGGAGCTCCAATCACAACGCTTCATTGCTCTCTCTCAAGAGATGTTTAAATTGACCGCGCTACCCCCACCCGATCGGTACTTGTGACGTTGCTGCTCGTTTGGGCTGCGCGCGCAGAAATTTCATTTTTCAGTACTTTTTTTCCGCTATTATTAATAAACAATGCTCCTAGGCGACAATCTTTTTCATTCAAAAAATCATTGATCACATGTTCTAAATGTGTCTAAAGTTTCATGGCTTTGGCTGCATTTTTTTCCTTGGGTTTTGTAGTTTTTTTTGTGATTTCCATAAGATCACGGGTTAAATGTCCACTTTTTCAAAAATTCATAATAAATCAACCATGCTCCCCAGCAGTCTGAAACTTTGCACATGCTTTTTCCATCATTTAAAGAATACGTAAAAAAAGCAGCTCGCCCGAGTATCCTTAATGATGGATTTACGATTTTCTACCCTCTCCGACCACGCCATAAATACCTGAAACTTTTTCCGCATAAAGAATTGAATAAAAATATTGACGAAGCATTATAAATAATACTATAATACGATCCTCGTGAATTTATCTCACATGTTAATTCCGAATTTCCAGAAGAATTAAGAAAACGTATAGCCACCGCTATCTTATCACTCGCAAACCCATAAATTAGTAAAACCGAAGGTTCAGCAAATCAAATGATAATTTTCAACGTGACGCAACCGTCATTTCCACGTTTGCACTGTGAAATTTACAAGACGGATTAGCGTCGTGTCGTCTGGTCGATAGAGAAATGATATCTGCAGTGGAGTAAAGATGAGTCTGCGGTTCGCAGGAGCCAGTCAGGATATAAATACACATATACATGCCAACAACCTACGCTATCGCAAATTCTCGGGGCCGCGAGAAACGAGATACCGCATTGAAAATAATATTTTCCTCGATTTAATGGTTGTTACATGAATAAAAACCAATTTACTATTCGATTATAATCTTTTCCTCGCGAATAAATCAACAGTAAATTAAATTTTCCTCGGCTAATTCGAACATTTTTTTTCCAATCGAATATGTTTTCTTTTGGTTGAAGTAAAATGGTAGAAAATTGATAAAAAAAATTTTTTCACTCAATAGAATCACCGGAAATTGAACTATTAAAGAGCGATTTCCATTTACTCTTGCAAATTAAACTGATTTTTTGTTTGAGAAAATTATTTAGAAAATAATTTTATCGGTAGAAAGTTAATTAAACGCTCATTTCGTCGGGGGAAATGGGCCGGTGATGAAATTATAATTTGACGGAACAAAAAAAGGAGTTCATGATTGGAATCAATTTTCTACGCATTGAGGAACGTCTCACTGCTATTTAAAGCTTATTTAAAGTAATTGCTTATTTAAAGTAGTATAAACATAATTTTAATTTTTTGTAGTTGAATATCACGGAACTCTGCTTGTGCCTCCTGTATTAGAAGCCCGCATTTCATAATTTATTATCTCCTAAACTGTGTAGTACACATTGTTAAATTTTTTTGTCTTTTTCCGAGACACTTTTCGGAAATTTTTATCGAATTTAATTACCACTGAAATTTTTAGGAATTTCGTCATTGAAAATTCAGAATTTCGTGGAAAAATCAAAGAGAACTGTAAATTTTAGTTCCGGTTTTCCCTGAAAATGAATACAAAACTAGAAAATTCTGGTAAATATATTCTTGAATTTTCAGAACAGTGATACTGAATGGGAAAAAATCATGAAATTTCAGATTTCACTGAAAATTCAATGTAATTTGGCACTGAATATTCATATTAGATTAGAATTTCAAATAAATTAAGGAATTTTACTCGAAAATTACAGAGAATTAAATGAGGTTCCGGAGAATCCGAAATTCTCTGAATTTTTTTGTCGAAAATTCAGAATTTTGTGGAAAAATCAAAGAGAACTGTAAATTTTAGTTCCAGTTTTCCCTGAAAATGAATAGAAAACCAGAAAATTCTGGTCAATATATTCTTGAATTTTCAGAACAGTGATACTGAATGGGAAAAAATCATGAAATTTCAGATTTCACTGAAAATTCAATGTAATTTGGCACTGAATATTCATATTAGATTAGAATTTCAAATAAATTAAGGAATTTTACTCGAAAATTACAGAGAATTAAATGAGGTTCCGGAGAATCCGAAATTCTCTGAATTTTCTCGTCGAAAATTCAGAATTTCGTGGAAAAATCAATGAAAACTAAATTTCTGTTCCGTTTTTCCCTGAAAAGGAATAAAAAACCAGAAAATTCTGGTAAATATACTGGTATATTCTGGTTCTTGAATTTTCAGAACAGTGACACTGAATGCGATTTAGGGGGAAAAAATCATGACATTTCAGATTTCACTGAAAATTCAATGCAATTTGGCACTGAATATTCATATTAAAATGTAATTTTAAATGAATTAAGGAATTCTCGTCTTTATACTGTTTAAAATTCTGAAATTTTACAGAATTTTCAGTGAAACCTGAAATTTCATGATTATTTTCCCCTAAATCGCGTTCAGTGTCACTGTCCTAAAAATTAGTAGTCAACTGTCCATGGAATTTCATTTTCGTCTGACAGTACAAAAATCTGGAGACAATCCGGAAAAAAATCGTATCTCCTGAGGACATGCCTTAAACGCCTGAAGAACTCCCACAAGATTTATCTTACTGCGTTGGGACGGCATTTTCTCAGATTTTCAACGAAATTGACAAAAATCAGATATCTCTAATTACATCGCGTCATTAAATGTTTTTTGTTCGCCATTCATGCACAATTTATGAATTGAATGATAACATCGAGTACACAATGCTCCCTCATTCACACGGAATCAGCTGGCGCAGCGCTTGAGTAATGCTGACGTGTGCCCATTCGAACAGACCCCTCGGAATGAACATTCAAGTAATATAATGATGATGATTCGAAGGGACTCGATTAGAAAGAAATATTTCTTGAGTACCTGGCACTAATGACAGTGATTTCCCCTATTATTAGCGATTATTAAGCATTTTATGGTTGAAAGATGGTGGAGAAAGGCGCGTTCGAGATCTTACGCAATTGGTTCCATGGGAGGACCTTGAACCTGACCCACGGTACTTCCACCTCTCTATACTGTGCGATTTATACAGCCCATACTGCAGTCGGACTCTTGTTACTCTTGCTCGGCCTCTACGAGGTTTTATGCGATCGATAAACACCTTTTAGATGGTTTTATTGTAATATTTCTTCAAGGATTTAGTCCTTGTTTTTGCGAAGTGTGACGTTCTCCTTTGGAATATCTCGATGATCATTGGGAAGTCATTGAGACATGTGTCGTGATGAAATTGAGGGATTTTTGTGACGAAAGGCATGAAAATTTCCTTGATTGAGAGTGAGGTAACTGAGCGTGCGGAAAATTGCGCTTTACGCACAAGTGATGAACAAGTGTTTTATTTCTCATAGAATTAAGTACTTTTGTCATAGTGGATGTCTCGATAACTTCTCAATATTTTTCGGGATATTTCAATCGCCAGTGAGGCATTACAAAATCAATAAAGATTACCAGAAAAAAATGTAAAAATTACGTTTCGAAACGTAATCTGCGAGCGAAGTAAAATTCAATAAAAAGTGTCAGTCGGAACTGAAATTATACGAATCGCCATGTAAATTCTACGATTTGTTCCGTAAAAATTAATTATCCGTCTGGTGACTCACCACTATGGGAACAACAAGTCGTTCCGTAATTTTTTCCCAACGATTGAGAAATTTTACGGAACGAAACGTAGAAATAACTCACCAGCTTCATAAAAATTGTTGATCGTTCAAGAATTTTTTATTTTGAAGGTATGAAAGTCGGGAAGTTTCTGAAAGATTTTACTTCTTCGGGAAAACTTACGTTACAATTTCGTACTTTGTTCGGTAATGAACCTGACAATTCACTGAACGTTTCGGATTTCTTCTCTTCCGTTCCTCTAAAAATTGCCGGAAAACGATTCTCCATTGCGGATTACATGAATTGTTCCGTAATTTTTATTGAATATTTCCCTCCGTGTACTACACTGTGAGAAATTTTTTGACATTTCGTGGAAGATATTATTGTAAATCTCATGAGAGTGACATTGAATCGGGTTTAGGGAAAAAATGATTATGAAATTTCAAGTTTTAAGTAGAATTCACGGAAATTTATGAGTTTTCAGTGGGAGTGAGATGGAAATTTCACAACTTGATTGAATTTCCAGTAGAGCATGAATATTCAGAAACAAAATGGCATGAATTTTCAAAATTTCCATGAACTTTCCTGGTTTTTCTGAATTCTCACAGAATAATTGAACCGAAAAATCAAGTACTTTATTAATTTCCAGATCATTTGAACAGAAAATCAATGGAATATTTGATTTTTCAATGGCAAGATTTCCCGGAATTTCAGTGGAACTTGAACACGATAAAAATTTCCAGAATTTGGCACGGAAAATTCAGATGAAAATTTTTAACAGAGTACACATTCACATGATTTTTTTCTTATTTGTTATTTTTTTAAAGAATATTTATTTATACCAAGTTGAGTAATTACAGGTATTATGTCACAGTGAACACGTTGTTTCCGTATAAACAAACAAATAAAGACGGAATTATTTTTTACAAGTATTTAAGAGATATTGTATGAACACAGTTGCGTTTCTCGTAAAAAGCACATGATGGAATTTGTGCTATGCACTATATTATTAAATATTCATTGACGCTAGTTGTTGGAGACTCAAGTCTTTTCCATATAATATTAAACTAACAGCAGAAAATTTATTTATTTACTTTTATTCACTTATTTACTGCAATTGGTACATGGTACCACTTAGCTAAATAAATAAATAAATAAATTAACACCAGAAAAATGCTCAGTAAAAACAGGTGACACACACGTGATCGTGGGCATCCCATTCGCTCCACGGGCAGTGGTCGACTGCGTAACTTCCGTTGGGTTTTTTGTGACACGAGATTTTCCAGGGATTACTCTGCCACAAAAATTTTTTCGAAATTTTACACACAAAAAAGGACTGAATGATAGTCGTGATGAATATCTCGTCGAATAATATATCTTCAGGAGACAGGATAGAGATATTATGTCCCGAATCAGTTCGTCAAATACGGAAAATTCTGCTGAAAAACTTTGAAACATTTGAAAGATGGCTTTCCAAGTATACTATTAGAAAATTACTCTTGAAATTTCAAGTAAAAAATATTCAAATTTTTAACAACAAATAACTAACAAGGAATTTCCATTGATCTTGTTATTGATAAATCAGTCAATGTTCTTGAATATTCTGTGAAATTTGATTTCTCAGGTGCATACGACAATGAAAATTACTGAAAATCATGAAAATTCAGACAAGTTTTTTTCTGAATTTTCAATCTGTTGCTTAATTTTTGCAATAGGTTTGAAAATCCAAATTGCCATTGAAAATTCAATGATCATTCATAATGAAAAACTTAATTTTATTGAATTTCCAAGATGAATCAGGAATTCCGTGCGCAATTTAGTCTGAAATTGAATTAAAGTTCAGAATATTGAAAATTCAAATCAGTAGAGAAGTGGTAAACGGAGATAAGTCGACTTATCTCCCAGTTGTTTTTGAGGAATATTTCCGAATCTGAAGGAGATAGTGAAATTTTCGTAATTACATTTTTTGTAGGACTCAATCGGCTCCACAAAACAGGTTATAACAAAAATTTTGCTCCTTTACATTCCGAGATATTGATGAAATATGAAAACTGGTCAATAGTCAAAAATGACTTATCTCCTTTTACCATTTCATTACTGAAATGCATCCGTTATTTGAATTTCAAAAAAATTCTAACAGTGTAGGTCTGGACAGTTTAATAATAGACAGCTGTATGGCATGGATTCTTCATGCTGATAGGCTCGCCTCATAGATTATTAAAGATCTCTCAAGATAATCGAACCCAAAAGTTAGTCCCCATGGATTTCCGGAAAAAATTCTAAATAATGAAATTATTCTTGCTCTTATTCATGAAATAACTTCTCAAGTTCACGAGGGGATTCATTCGGTAAATTAAATTTTAATGCCTTGAAAAATTTTCATATTCGTTGGGGACATTCAATAATGCTTCTAATGACGATAACTACTTTTTTCAGTTTCCTCTAACTGATTCTATGTCACCTGTAATTTCAATGATTTATTTCAGTAGCGAAGCGGTAAACCGGGTTAAGTCGATTTGGACTATTGACCAGTTTTTGACGAATATCTGGGAATCTAAAAGAGATAGAAAAATTTTTGTCATGACCTTTTTTGTAGAGCCAACTCAGGGTTATAAAAAAGGTAATGAGCAAAATTTTGCTATCTCTCTTAGATTCCGAGATATTTGTCAAAAAATGGCCAAAAGTCAAAATCGACTTGACCCGGTTTACCGCTTCGCTACTGATTTATTCTCTCGCCTCGAACAATTGGAAATATCTGTATGTAAATATTTTCAGAAAATATGATTAAAACACATTATTGAACCGTTGAAGGACAGGAACTCATTAAAATCCAGGGGAAAACGTTGTATTTTTCATTCACAAAACCTTAAACTCATTAGAATAAAAATGTCTCAATGAATTGTTGTTCACTACCATGAAAAAGCTTCCGCTATGGTGAAAAACATCGTGACGAATCATTCTGTTGAAAATATTTATTTATTACTTCCAGGAAGCACTCAAAATCCACTGTAAACCTCACTTACATCTTTCTTTTCATATCGCCTTTACAACGGGTCAACAGTAATAATTTTCTTTGAAAAAAACTGTCTCACGACCTGACAAATTGCCCCGCCGCTGTCTCGTCGCGCTGAGCGCATAAGTAGGATTCTCTTTTTTTTTGTTGGATTCTTTCCTTTTATCGTTGGAAGAAACAGGTGTCGAGGAAATTCCACAAAATTACGTGTTTCCAGGGTCAGAGGTAATGGCATGCCTCTGTTTCTTTTTGTTGACCTCTAAGTTTGTGAATTTTTTTTTATTTCTCTTAGTCTTCAGAATGTAGCACTAAAATGAGAACAATCAACATTTTACCTCTGCACGGTTAAAAAATTTTGTCTGAAATTTTCGGTACACTTTTCGGAAATTTAATTACCGCTGGAATTTGTAGGAATTTGGTCATTGAAAATTCAGAAGTTCGAAAAATCAAAGAGAACTATAAATTTCAGTTCCATTTTCCCTTGAAAATAAATAGAAAATAAGACATTTCGGGTAAATAATATATTCTTGAATTTTCAGAACATCGACAGTGAATGGGATTTAGGGGGAAAAACATGAAATTTCAGATTTCATTGAAAATTGAATACAATTTGGCATTGAATATTCCTATTAGATTGGAAATTCAAATAAATTAAGGAATTCTCATAAAAAATTACAGAGAATTTCATGAGGCTCCGGAGAATTCGAAATTCTCAGAATTTTCTCGTCGAAAATTCAGAATTTCGTGGAAGAATCAAAGAAAACTGTAAATTTCAGTTCCATTTTTCCTTGAAAATAAATAGAAAACCAGAAAATTCGGGTAAATATATCCTTGAATTTTTAGGACAGTGACACTGAATGCGATTTAGGGGGAAAAACATGAAATTCCAGATTTCATTGAAAATTGAATACAATTTGGCACTGAATATTTCTATTCGATTGGAAATTCAAATAAATTAAGGAATTCTCATGAAAAATTACAGAGAATTTTATGAGACTCCGAAGAATCCGAAATTCTCAGAATTTTCTCGTCGAAAATTCAGAATTTCGTGGAAAAATCAAAGAAAACTATAAATTTCAGTTTCATTTTCCCCTGAAAATGAATAGAACACCAGAAAATTCCGGTAAATATATTCTTGAATTTTCCGAACAGTGACACTGAATGCGATTTAGGGGGAAAAAACATGAAATTTCAGATTTCACTGAAAATTGAATGTAATTTGGCATTGAATATTCATATCAGATTGGAAATTCAAATGAATTACGGGTTTCTCGTGGAAAATTACAGAGAATTATATGAGGCTCCGAAGAATCCGAAATTCTCAGAGTTTTCTCGTCGAAAATTCAGAATTTCGTGGAAAAATCAAAGAAAACTGTAAATTTCAGTTTCATTTTCCCCTGAAAATGAATAGAAAACCAGAAAATTCCGGTAAATATATTCTTGAATTTTCCGAACAGTGACACTGAATGCGATTTAGGGGGAAAAAACATGAAATTTCAGATTTCATTGAAAATTGAATACAATTTGGCACTGAATATTCCTATTAGATTGGAAATTCAAATAAATTGAGGAATTCTCGTCATTATGGTGCTTAAAATTCTCGAATTTTAGCGTGATGTTATTAACAACGGCAGATGGTTGTAAGTGTCCAGAGAAGAACTCCAAGACGGCAATTAAATGTTGAAAACAATATGATTCCGAATCTTATACAGTGGGAACAATAAATTCATTCACTCATTCATGATTCCGAATCTCATCGAGTTTTTGGGTAATTGTTTGTAGTTTTAACATATTTTTCAATTGAAGAAAAAAATCATAATTAATTTTCTATTTTGCTGCTATTCATTACAACAAATTATCTGGAATGAATTGTAATTTTTTCATTAGGAAGAGCCATGAGTATCGCTGCTTTGACTCTATTACTTCTAGATTTTTTTCCAATTTTTTTTGGTACGGATGACCATTTGATACTGACTAATGGATAAATTTAGATTCAGAGATGATATCTCTAGAGCATCAATGAATACTGCAGTGAGGATGATGAGCAGTTCGTGTACAGCTCGTTAATGTCTGCACCACTGACAATGGTTGGTTGCATAATGGTGGAATAATTATCGGGCTATTAGGATAGCTAGCGGTCCGTAGGTAACTTGCGTCAGCTGGACACTTTGACCCATCGAACCACTGGGCAGATGTGTTAAGGTATATCCTTGGAAAACACGTTTTTTTTAGATTCTCCCCATTTTGTTTTTAAAATTTGAATCTGTGAATTTTTTTGAAAATTTTGCATGACCCTGTTGGATATTTTTTGGAAATTAAGCAATAGCTGCACTTGAATTCTCGATGTTGTCAATTTGAATTCAGTAGCGAAGCGGTAAACCGAGTTAAGTCGATTTTGACTGATGGTCAGTTTCTTATGAATACCTCGAAATTTAAGGGAGATAGCCAAATTTTTGTTACAATCTTTTTTATGGAGCCGGTTGAGTGCTACAACAAATGTGATTACGAAAATTTCGCCATCTCCCTTAGATTCGGAGATATTTTTCAAAAACTCAACTGGGAGATAAGTCGACTTATCTCCGTTTACCACTTCACTACTGAATTTAAGATCAAATCGTTCATGGAATCTCTCATTCAAGTTGGAAATGCAGGATACAGTGGAAGTTCCATAACTGCTCCTCTCCCGGGGTTTGGATTTTCGGGATTTGCACTTATGAAAAGACCCTTCTTCGCCAGCGAACGAGCGAGAGCGCTGAGTCAGAAAGAGATGCGTGTAGAGGCAATGGTGGGGGAAAGAGCCACAAGACGGCCTATTGCGCACAGTTTTCGCGCATTGAAGAAAGAACGAAAAAGGTTAGAGAGAGAATGGTCATAAAGAGGAATTGTAGTGGTGGGGGAACGATTCCCCGTGTGCGATGGGACAGTGTGCACTTACGAAGGTGAGCAGTTATGGAAGTTCCACTGTAATTGGGTTTTCCATGTTGAATAATCACTGATATTTCAATGACATCTAGAATTTTCAAATTCATTGCGGAAATTAAACATCACATCCAACTGAATTTTCAGTGAATTGAGAATTCAGGGAAATTGTTGCTTGAATTTTCAAATTATTTAATAATCTTCATTTCCATGCCGACCTGAAAATTGCATTTCCATTAAGTACTCGAGAATTCAATTGATTTTTCAATAACAGAATACACGTAAATTTTGTGGGAATGAGTGATTTTTAAAAACTTCAAGATTTTTTACTTGAAATTTCAGGAGTAATTTTCTAACAGTGTACATAGTTTCGGCGATATTCAACTCTAAAAAATGGAAATTTCGTGAAAGCATTCCTTATTTGATTAAAAAAATTAATTGACAAATAATTTATTATTTGCATCAAACAGTTATTGTTGCCTGCATCAACAACATATGAGGATAGGGAAACTCAATAATTTATGAGAGTGCAATAAATTGAGTTATTTAGAATGTTTTATGGAAATCCACAGGGACTAACTTTTGAGTCCGATTGTCTTGGGATATACCTTAAACTCTTCAGCGATCTTTCGCATTGATGGTTATCGAGATATTTTTAATGCGAGTGGCACATTTTTTCCCAAATTAAATGTCTGGTGTTTAGAAGAATTTCAGTGATTTTCCCTTAATTAAAAAATGTGATTTTTACATTTAAAATTAATTCATGTATTAATCATTATCTGCCACACGTCATTCAGTATTGAAATTGCACTGCCTAATTAACAATGACACGCAACTCTCTCTTGACCTTTCTTCAATGAAATTCCCAATTATTCTGATTAATTTATTCAAAATATGCATGCCATATTTATTTTTGACGAAGGGCGTCATTAGAACACACGTCGAGTCACAGTCAACGCGTTGAATTAATGAATTAGTTTAGATGCAAGGAAAGTCGCGGAAATGAGGTTACAAAGTGCCTCTGTGTCTTGCAAATGCCGGAGAAATTCTGCCCGCAATTTTTTTTTGTTTTTTTCTTTTGAAAAATTGAGGCCAATTACTGGTAACAAAAGAGAGAAATTCATCTCTTCTGTCTCTAAAACTATTCTTCGAACTCAATGAAACACATTTTTTACTTCCAATTTATAAAATTTAATTTTTTGAAAAATCGTTACCAAAATCTTTAATTAAAAATCCTACGATTGACAGATTTTTGCATGAAGTGGAAACTAGCGAACGAGATTCCGCAGTGGAATTTTCGATTGGGCAAATCTTGTTTGCACTTGAAAAAAAATTCTCATATTCTCAACACGGAGAGAAATATTCAGTAGTAATACCCCGAGAGCTTCAAAATGATCGGGTATTTCCCCCGATAGCTTCGTTGCAAACAAACGAGAGTGTCAAGTTTTGCAGGTTTAAAAATCTCGAGCGCAAAGCGCGATAATTTGTTGTAATGAATAGCAACAACATAGTCAAGTTTTGCAGGTTTAAAAATTTAAAGATTTTTCTACAAAACTTGATACGATCGTTTGTTTGCAGGGAAGGTTGAGGGAAATACCCGATGCATTTTGAAGCTCGAGGGGCATCTGGAGGAGTATTTCCTCCAATTAGATTCCGATGAGGAAAATACTCAGTAAAAATTATGGAACAACTCACATAATCCGCAATGGGGAATCGTCTTCCAGCAATTTTTATAGGAATCGAAGAAAAGAAATCTGAAACGTTCAGTGAATTTTCAGGTTCATCACCGAACAAAGTACGAAATTGTCACGCAATTTTTTCCGAAGAAGTAAAATCTTACAGAAACTTCCCGACTTATTATGCCTCCAAAATCAAAAATTCTTGAACGTTCAACAATTTTTATGAAGCTGGTGAGTTATTTCTACTTTCCGTTCCGTAAAATATTTCAATCGCTGGGGAAAAATTACGGAACGACTTGTTGTCCCCACAGCGGTGAGTCATCAGACGGGTGGTTAATTTTTACGGAACAAATTGTAGAATTTATATGGCGATTTGTACAATTTCAGTTCCAACTGACACTTTTTATTGAATTTTACTGCGCTCGCGGATTACGTTTCGAAATGTAATTTTTACGTTTTTTTTTCTGGTAATTTTCATTCAATTTTTTTTCCGTGAACATCGTGAATTGAATAAATTGCGTCCGTTTTTTCGAAATCGACGGGAGACATTTCGATTATTTTCTCAAGTCCTTGGAAGTTGATGAAATCCGGATGCTCATAACCGAGTCCTTCGGCATATTTTTTGTGACACGTAGAATGTCACGACTGTCACGCTTTGCCGAATAGATCTCTCAATGTCAGCTGCACGTGACAAATATCGTGACTTATATAATAATTATCCAGCGATGTTTGTCGACGAAACAGAAATTGTAACGTGAACCGTCTAGTCGTTGATCACACATGCAACTTTTTTTTATCTTTCTTTACGGCGATTTTTTTACATGTGCGTCGAGTGTCCGCGATCTTGCGGCCGCGAAGGGTCAAATTACGATTATGGATAATTTGCCAATTTTTTCTGTGTCTCGATGAATAGAAATAATTTATACTCTGACATGAATTTGAAGAATTTAGCTGTGAAGAATGGAATTTTCACATTCCTTGTGAAAATTGTATCGGAAGGAAGGGAAAATTTAATGGGCTCAAAAAAGTCTACCTTTCTCTGATGAATTTGGTGTTTTTTTCCATTTTTTCTGGTAAAGCCAAAATTTTTTTCGGCTGACAGCAGAACATGTATAAAACTAACTTTTCTAATGTTAACTAAAAATTAATCGCAATAGTCTCGGCAGAAATGAATAAACTAATTTTTCCTTATACACGGGCTCTTATGAAATTTATGTTTAATTTGATAATTCACCTACTAGAAGACTCTAAAAATAGAAATAAAAATAGGAGGTGATGTGTAAAATCATACTGAATCCAATGGCCAGAGAAAAATCTGAGGTGCCCGGGCAAAAAGAGGAAATATTTGAATAACCCTATTCCATATAAGCGCATGTTAGCGCATGCATTTGGTGCATTTTGTCTATTTCATTTCTAAATAATGAACATCACGCACGAAAAAATTTAATAGAAAAACCTATCGAATTCGTTAGAAAATTCTATTGAATTTCTATTAAACTCTCTATTAGTTTTTAGCTGATTCTATTGACATCTTCAATAGAAAACATTCAATAGAAAAAGTCAACAGAATTCGATTTTTCTATAGATTTTGTTCGACTCGAATTTTTTAAGTTTTTTTAAATTCTATTTTTCTTTTCTTCTCATCAAGAAAATCAAACGAAAAAATTTGAGTCGAGGAAATTCTACAGAAAATATCTCAATAGAATAAGTTATATAGAAAAATTGAATTCTATTGACTTTTTTACTGAATATTTTCTATTGAACATTTTAATAGAATTGGCCACAAACTAATAGATCAGTTCAATAGAAATTCAATAGAATTTTCTAACGAATTCGATAGGTTTTTCTATTAAATTTTTTCGTCTGTGATGGGTTAATGGATTGGAATTTGTATCAAAGTGAAGGGAATATCTTGATCTCTCAGTTGGAAAAAAATCAATTATTTTAAGTACACTGTTAAAAAAATTTAACTGAATTTTCCAGGAAATGACACTGAATTCAATTTAACGGAAAAAAGTCTATGAAACCTCAAATTTCCCTGAAAATTCAAAGACATTCCTGATTTTTCAGTGGAAGAACCACGAAAATTCCGAAATTTCCATGAATTTCCATGTAAACATGAAAACCCTCTAATAAATTGCCCTGAAATTTCAAAAAATTGAAAATTCAAGGACATTTTTGCTTGAATTTTCCTAATTTCCATTAATTTTCATAGAACAAATTAACTGAAATTTAAAATTTCCATAAATTTTCCACGAAAACCATGAATTTTCAACGGCAAAATTCCGTGAAATCTCAATGAAACCGTCACTTGTTTAATATTTCAAGGCTAAAGCCTGGAAACTTCAGTGAAAATTTTTTAACAGTGTACTTGCGATTTTGGAGAAACATCCTTAATCTAGAAAGAAAACATTGACTCCCGTCGCATACCATTTTTGTTGTGATAAAAGCCCATTAATTACCCCTAACCGGTAGAAAGTAATTGCATAATGCCCTCCACCAGCGGAACCCTGAAAAATTCCTAGCAGCCCGCATTTTCTCCATCAATCCAACCTCCTTAAGGGGTCTCCTCAGTGGGGCAAAACGGGGATAGGCGCGCGGGGGAGTGGAGCGTAAAATGGTTAAGTTAGTGAGGTTATTTTCGAGAGAGACGAAACATCAAACATGGCGTGCGTTGGATAGTGACAGACATCACGCCAATTATTTTTATCGTTAATTTATTCAACAAATGACTGGCAAAACTCGATGAGACTTCATTCTCTTATTTTTGAGAGTTTAATATAAATAAATATAGCTTCCTTTGTTGGCTAGCACATTGTCAACAGGGTGAGGGGTAAGGGACAAAATTTCGTTCTTAAAGCCCATGTATAAGCAGAAATTTGAATAATTAATTGAAAACGAATGAAACGATAAAACTACTCAGAGTTTTTTTTACAATTTTCCTTTTACCATTTTTGATTATTATATTACATATTCAATTCACTAGCACATTGTCGTTTTGTAGCGAAAATTACTGAGGAGACCCCTTGAGCACCCAAACAAAAAACCAAGACTCCTCTTCCGTCGACCACGTGCGTGCCAATTGGCAGCACGTGAGCGTGCACGTGTAGAAGGAATACGCGGGTGCGCACCCGCTCAACACGAGAACAAGGAGACTGGTTTATCCTTTTTTTTCTCTCTCTCCCTAATGTTATCCGCGACTGGGAAGAACGCCGCACGCTTGTTCCAGAGCGGTGATCCCGGTCAGCCGGAATAGCGGTACCTCGGTTGGCCGACCGCTCACGCTCTCTGTACAATTTTCTGTTGTTCAGTTTTATATCTCACTCATAAATATTCTCACATTAAATCATCACAACAAACACCAAATTAATTTTGAAAAAATCTGAAAAAAAAATTATTTCAATTTTTTTCTCCATCAAAAAATCTTTTTTTATCACGAAATATAAATAAACTTATAACAAAAAGATGAATGTCATAATAATCTTTAACATATTGGCATGTTTATACAAAAAATTGCAACTAAAATATTGATATTATTGTCTTATCGCAATAAAAAAAAATAAAGAAGAAATCGAATATTTTTTATTATTGAATATTTAATTCTTATTAATTATATAATTGATTTACAAACAATTATCAGTGGATTATGATTATCACTGGTTAATACTTGAAATTAAAATCAATTAATAAAACTAATAATCATTTAATTATTAAGACTATTAAGAAATTACAACGATCAATTCATTCATTCATTCATTATTATCAATTAATCATAAATAATTTCAATAACAATTGAACAAATAAATAAATTGAAACGAATAGACAGAAAAAGAATTAATGACATAATTCGCAAAGTTACTCCACAAAAAAATCCTAGAAATAATTTGTTTAATTTTTTACTTTGTACATTACTAAATTTTTTTGCAATTTTTATTTTCTCAAAGTTGCTGCACTGATAGACAGGATTAGTTATTGTTAACAAATGGATTTGGTTGAAGGCTAGGGTCTATTTGGTCTCCCCAAATGTTCATTCGTTAATAGTTAACGAATTTCGTTTGGAATAAATGAATCATTCTATCAGTGGGCCATTATGTTCATCTTTGTATTTACTTTGTTTTCATTGATTTATCTAATCTCATATTATTATCATTATAAAATTATGTATGGCTTCGAACCTCTCCTGTCATAGGGAGTCCACCCCTAAGTGGGTTTGAGGTCGTTGGCGGGGACATATTAACATTAATAAATTCTGAAAGCGGAGGATGATTAGAAATCGTTTGGTAAACAATGAGACACCAATACCACAGGCCATCGATGAAGTTCGAATATACGTAATTAATAAATTTTTATATATTTTCTTTTTGGGACTCTCCATCAACTACGTCCTGGTCGTGAGTCCTGGGTTACGCCAAGAGTTGGTGAGGATTGAATTCTTCACCAGGAAACTGTTGGTTCCTTTAAGAACTTGGTTACCTCATTTGAAAGAAAAGAATTTTAATTCTCCAATAAATGAAGGTATTACCATATGAAATTAATTTATTGTCGTAAGAAGGTACGACGGAGTTGAAGAAAGAATACCTTATATCCATTAAATTCAATTTAATAATAAACCAGATGGATATAATAAGAAAGGACCACAGCAACACTCCACTCAAGAACCCACAACTTACACGGTTTTGCTTCAAAGGAGTACATAATACCTTTGAAGATATTCGAATACTAATGTTATCCCAATCATTCCCAAACCATTATAAAGATGGATTTGAATACTAGACGTGAAATAAATGAATTGACCCGGCTAGCGATGTTATACCCCCCTAAGTGACAGGTAATTAATAAAAATAATAATGAATAAAAATTAATAATAATAAAAACCGTAGGCAATGACCATTTAATTGACCACCACTCCACAGCACCACAAGTCGAGCATTCTCCTTGGTGTGTAGCAAATTCAAAAACTTTCGTCAGTATCACTCGGTCCGTTGGACAGTGCGCTGTAGCTGTCGTTTCCCATGCGTTTGAACGCTGCGTTTGAACAATAGATCAGAAAGGTGGTGGCGTGTGAAGAGTTATCACAAATGAAGTGAAAACATTTGTCCGCAGATCGCCACGCGTCGGTGGACCACTTTCACAGTCGCTGGCGATGATTCCACCGACGATGCACGGTCACGAGTTCAATCAACCGCTCTCGCGGGTCGTCATGACCAGGAAAACCGACCAGAGGACCTTCAGCAAAGGGCGAAAGGGTGGTGAACCGTTGCTCGAGACTGTTACGCGAGAGACTGTTGAACTTTTTAATGGGGGAAGGGCGGAGAGGAAGTACACGTCCGAGACGAGGGATATTGTTACACCAAAGTCGAGCAGGTGAGTGGTTTTTTTTTCGTGTAATTGTGGGAGAGGATGTTTAAGGGGATTTGGAAATTTGTAATCATATCCGAAATTTATATGTTGGGGATTTCTTCTGAGTTGAATTTTTATTTAATGAAACAAAATCAGGGGTAATCACCTCTCCAACGTTATTGTTGATGGATTGTTGAATCATTCTTTTTCATTTTTGACGGAATTTATTGCAAGAAAAATACATTAAAAAATAATTTCTTACAATAGGCCATCGCGCGACGGCCTTTAGCCAAATGGATTGTTGTTTTTAACTACAAAAAATTCAAAACTAATTTTGAGCAGCACTGTTAGAAAATTACTCTTGAAATTTCAAGTGAAAAAGCTTGAAATTTTTAACAACGACAAAGTTACGTGAAATTTCTGTATATTTCTTCGTTGATAAATCAGTTATTTATTGAATATTCAAGTAATTCTTGATTTTCGGGTCTATAGCGCACTGAAAAGCCTTGAAAATTTTGAAAATTCAGGCAACAGTTTTCCAAATTCTCAATTTATTGAAAATTGACTTGTATTAGATGTTCAATTTCCGCGGTAAATTTAGAAATTAAGCGACAAAGCTTGAATTTTTTAACAACGACAAAGTTACGTGAAATTTCTGTATATTTCTTCGTTGATAAATCAGTTATTTATTGAATATTCAAGTAATTCTTGATTTTCGGGTCTATAGCGCACTGAAAAACCTTGAAAATGTTGAAAATTCAGGCAACAGTTTTCCAAATTCTCAATTTATTGAAAATTGACTTGTATTAGATGTTCAATTTCCGCGATGAATTTGGAAATTAAGCGACAAAGCTTGAATTTTTTAACAACGACAAAGTTACGTGAAATTTCTGTATATTACTTCGTTGATAAATCAGTTATTTATTGAATATTCAAGTAATTCTTGATTTTCGGGTCTATAGCGCACTGAAAAACCTTGAAAATGTTGAAAATTCAGGCAACAGTTTTCCAAATTCTCAATTTATTGAAAATTGACTTGTATTAGATGTTCAATTTCCGCGATGAATTTGGAAATTAAGCGACAAAGCTTGAATTTTTTAACAACGACAAAGTTACGTGAAATTTCTGTATATTACTTCGTTGATAAATCAGTTATTTATTGAATATTCAAGTAATTCTTGATTTTCGGGTCTATACGGCACTGAAAAAATTCAGGCAACAGTTTTCCAAATTCTCAATTTATTGAAAATTGACTTGGATTAGATGTTCAATTTCCGCGATGAATTTGGAAATTAAGCGACAAAGCTTGAATTTTTTAACAACGACAATGTTACGTGAAATTTCTGTGTATTTCTTCGTTGATAAATTAGTTATTTATTGAATATTCAAGTAATTCTTGATTTTCGGGTCTATAGCGCACTGAAAAACCTTGAAAATTTTGAAAATTCAGGCAACAGTTTTCCAAATTCTCAATTTATTGAAAATTGACTTGTATTAGATGTTCAATTTCCGCGGTAAATTTAGAAATTAAGCGACAAAGCTTGAATTTTTTAACAACGACAAAGTTACGTGAAATTTCTGTATATTTCTTCGTTGATAAATCAGTTATTTATTGAATATTCAAGTAATTCTTGATTTTCGGGTCTATACCGCACTGAAAAACCTTGAAAATTTTGAAAATTCAGGCAACAGCTTTTCGAAATTCTCAATCTATTGAACATTAAATTGTATGTGATGCTTAATTTTCACAATTTGGAAATTCAAGCTTTCATTGTAAAATCAACGATTGTTTAACATAAAAATCCCAATTTTCTTGAATTTTCAAGATAAATGAGAGATTTAGTGGACGCTTTAATTTGAAATTGCATTCAACTTTACAACATCGAAAATTCAGATGGGGCTGTGACTGAAATATCAAGAAATTTCTAACAGTGGATCGGAGATAATTTTGGCCTATACTGAGAAAACAAGAGTTCTTTGAGAAGTACGACTTCAAGCAATTGCATCAAGAAATTCATGAATCGAAAATTATCAAGTGCACAATATCTCACACTAAGAAAAACACATCTTGCCCAAGAAATTTTATACTTGTCCGAAAGATGAGGGCAATTGGCTCATATCGAGAGAGCGAGTTCTCAAATCAATTCAATTGGTTAAAATAATTTGGAATTGAGGCTAAAAAACTATCCAATGAATTAATTCAATTTTACCTGATTTGAGAAATCGTTTTCTTGTAATCCAGAAATTGTCTTCGTCTGAAGGACAAAGTTTTTTTTTTGTTAGTGCAAGATATTTTGCTCTTGAAAATTTTCAAGCCACGAGTTTCTTGATTTAAGGAAAGACGTTCTCAAAAAACTCTTGTCACATTTCAAACTTTGACAATTACCCAATGAAAACAAAAATGGTCAAAGCACTTCAATATCTTTAACCTCCAGACAAGAGATAAAGGAACAGGCAAATCTAGAGCCCCTTCACAATAGCATAACTCGTCTACATAATAACAGTCAGACGTTCCTAAATTTGTTGAGATGATAAATAATATTTCGCGGCCGTGGATGGAGGAACAGGATATTTCGAGACAGGATGACCGTACATTTGCCTCTGATTTACCGTTCGTTCCTCTCCTGTCTCCACACTCCGAGTAAAGGGGGTTGACAATCTATTTTCTTTCTGCGGTTACACGGAAGCCGATCTCCGTTGTTACGGTCCGTTACGTTTTGACGCGCACCAACTGTTACACGAGGCTTGAAAGGATATTTTACTTTCCATTTTTTGTTGTTTCAAAAATGCCGGGTTTCGTGGGCAAACAATGACGTTTCAACAATATTCTTTTGAGTTTTAATCAAACAATGGGCTCTTTCTCTCTTCTATTTGCTATGAATTTTTTTTCTTGTATTGATTGTATTGAATTCTCAGGAATTCATTAATTTTAAGGAGTATTTAGATGTTTACAGTTAGTGTGTAGACTTGAATAGTGGAAAGGTAGAATGGAATGGGACCAGTTCTTGTTTCGGAAATATTTATTGTATTTGAGTCTTGCAAAAATATCATGAAAATTTGTCTAGCTTCTTCAGGTTGAGAGATATTCATTAGAAATTCGACTGATTATTACTGTTTTTTTTATCCTATACGATTATTTCAGTAGTCAAGTGGTCAATCGGTTTAAAGCAGCTCTACCCTTCGGCCGGGCTACGCTGTACTTTTGAATATTTTCGGTTTTCCAATTTTTCAATTAAATTGCATGAAAAAAATTCGATAAAATTCATACCCAGTCAGTATTATCTAAATTAAATTTCGCAAAATATTGATATTTTTTCAAACATTTCCCTCTTATAAATAAATAATAAAACTTGTTTGCAAATGGTGGATTATTTTTTATGAGGTGTCAAAAAATTCTTGATTTTTTCACATCTAATGAAAAAAAAATTCAGATTTTAATCTTTGATTACAATCGAAATGTTGATATTCACATAAGACACTGGGTTAAATCCTGATTTTTAAACATTTCTTCTTTGAAAAACCAAAAGGATAATTAAATTGAGAAAAAAATTAGAATTCCGAATCTAATCGAGTGTTCTGCAATTTTTTTGCAGTTTTTAATAATCTTTGAATTTACCGTAAGGGTACAGGTACTTTAGTTGACTTAGCTCCCAGTTGAGTTTTTGTTGAATAACTCGGAATTTAAGAAAGATAGCGAAATTTTTGTAAAATCTTTTTCGACAGTCTCCACTTTTCTTTACAAAAAAGATTTTTAGGAGAATTTCGCAAACTCCTTTAGAATTTGAGATATTCATCGAGAACTGGCGCTAGAATGGAATTGACTTAACCCGTTTGACCACTTCACTATTGATTTATTGAGTCAGATAAATCCTAATATTTTTTGAAACATTTTTTGTGATGACTTCAATTTGCAACAAAAATGTTTCTGATAAAACAATTTATCATCATTTATCTATGAGAGATAATGAAAGTAAACTGACGCCATTGGAGAGCTGAATGTTATAGCATTAGTTTTATTGAGCCCTCACTAGACTTCGCAACAGAAGGGCCTCGAACAGGAGAGGTTAATAATGAAAGCCCGGGGGGATTATCTTTCGAACGTGATCTTGATTGTTTTTTTTTTATTTTGATGATCTGAAATGATCTTTAATTGCTATTCAGTTTGACATAGCCCTGGAGTCTCCAAAAATTGTGATTGCACGGAGAGAAATATTCAATAAAAATTACGTATCTTTTCCATAATTCCAGAGTGCAATGTGGTTGTAGGATATTTTGCGGAACTGTCACGTAATTTTTACCTAAAATCACAGGATTTTTTCAGAGCGTTCCGTAATTTTTACCTGAATCTCCTGTGAAAAAATACGATACCGTCAGTGGAATTGTCTGAGTCGATTCCGTAATCGGTGAGCCAACTGTGAGTTCCGTAATTTTTTACTGAACATTTCTCTCTCTCTCTCTCTCTCTGAACATTTTCACAGAGCGTTTTTGAATAATATTGGGAAATAAACTCAATAGGGAGGAAATTGCAAATTAATAATTTGATGTAGGTCGTCACTTGTCACAGTAGTCAATGACTGTCAAATCTGTAGTTACCATGATAAATTATCCATTTACTATTTCCTCTCTATCGGGCTTAATTTTTTATCTTTATTAAAAACACTCTTTGAAAATGCTCAGTTCTTTTTCTAATTTTTTTTATTTTACAATCATAATTGTTAGGGACTCCCGTGATGTAAAATCCAATGGAAATTGGGATATATTTCACATTATGAACATTGTTAGAAAATTACTCTTGAAATTTCATGTGCAAAAGCTTGAAATTTTTAACAACAACAAAGTGTTACGTGAAATTTCTGTAGAATTCTTTATTGACGAATCTTTTAATTTCTTGAATATTCAAGTAATTCTCGATTTTCAGGTCCAAACGGCACTGAAAAACCGTGAAAATTTTAAAAATTCAGGCAATAACTTCTCTGAATTTTCAATTTATTGAAAATTGAATTCAATAGCGAAGTGATAAAACGGTTTAAGTCGACTTATCTCTCAGTTGAGTTTTTGAGGAATATTCCCAAATCTAAGGGAGATAGCGAAATTTTCGTAATTACATTTGTTGTAGCATTCAATCGGCTCTACAAAAAAGCTTATGACAAAAATTTTGCTATCTCCCTTAGATTCCGAGATATTCATTGAAAACTGGTCAATAGTCAAAATTGACTTGTACCGTTTTACCACTGCGCTACTGAATTGTATGTGATGTTCAATTTTCATGATGAGTTTGGAAATTCAAGCTTTCATTAAAAAATCAGTGATTCTTTAAAATGAGAAACCCAATTTTCTTGAATTTTCAAGATGAATAAAAAAATTAATGAATGTTTTCATTTGAAATTGAATTCAAACTCACAACATTGAAAATTCAGGTGACATTGTGACTGAAATTTCAAGAAATTTCTAACAGTGAAGATGGAAAAAGAATCGAGATAACGTTCGAAAGATAATCCTCCCGGGATTTAAACAGTCATGTTGCCATCACTTCCATCCCCAATTAGCGTTATATCTCTTGATAATTGTATAATTGACATTACTCTTGTAGTATGCCATCGCTGAACGTAAGTGGAACCAAAAAGAAGGTGGTTGCCTTTGTAGACCAACTTGATATCGAAAGGTACTCAACTTTCTGTTGAAAAAGGCTTAAGTTTCATTAGAAGCCATTAACCCACTAATCCTGGCCATAAATTCACGTATCACGCGCCTATTAAACCATGAAATTTCATTGTTGAATTAATCCGTCCAGTGTTCAACCTCAAATTGTCCGTGACTTATGGTCAGAGCTCACTATTATCAGAAATATCCTTAGACTTTCATCTCAGCAATATAGTCGCTTCATCACTTAGCTGTACTAGAAAAAAATAGATGAAGAACTGCTTGATCATGTGGATGGCCAGACCGTGCTTGCAATGAATATCTCATCTTCATTAATGATCATTTTTATGGATGAATCGACCCAGAGGAATAATTCATTCGAATAGCTAGACTTACAACACATTTTTACTGCTGTTTTTAATGACGACGTTATCTTGGTGATGATTTATCTGAGGAGAGAATGTCAGATAATTTTCTAGGGCATTTCTATTTTTACAAAAACATCTCCTGAGTGGATCCTATAATCACTCATTACCCGGGTAATTACCTAGTTGACTAAATTTTTTATGAGTAATTGTAGGGGAAATATCGGAATATCACGTCATTTATTTGTGTGAAGCTTCCTTTCCTTCACTCAAATTTCAAATATATTATAAAAATGAATGAAAGAAATGCATGGAGAAAAATCAACCAATTATAACGTTGAATAATAAGTGAAAAATCAATGAATAATTTTGAATCTCCTCTAATCAATTTCCTTTCAGTTTTCAAAGTGACCCGATTAAGGATGTATAGCCAGTGTCGGTAAATTGTCAGTAATAGTATATTTCGCGTCCAGTGCCACTGGGGTTTTCGACGGGTGTGAGGTTGGCACGCCTCGCCTTCGACTCGGCGTGCCAATCACACGAACCGAAAACCCCTATGGCACTAGGCGCGAACGATATTTTTTCCGTAGTGACTTTCACTTTCGCCAGTTCGGGGAAGGGTCAATACCAATCCCCGGACTGGGAAAAGTGAACGTCAGTACGGAAACAGTACATTACATGCCCGAGCCTTGGAAAACAGATCCCCCCCCCCACGGGCAAGATTGTCTTCTGAGCCGAAGGCGAGGATGGCAAGCACGTGGGGGAGGGTGATGTTTTCCATGGCGAGGTGTAAATATTAATTTTCGTGTCGAGGGACCTGCAAAACGCCAATTTCGTGGCGCGCAGCGTCTCGTGACACGAACATGTATTTCTTTTCATGATCAAGGAAAATTCTGTTATTTTTTCGGCTGACAGCAGAACATATAAAACTAACATTTCTAACGTTAAAAAAATTAGCAATAGTCTTGGCAGAAATGAATAAACTAATTTTTCCTTATACACGGGCTCTTATGAAATTTATGCTCAAATTGATAATTAACCTACTAGAAGACTCTAAAAATAGAAATAAAAATAGAAAGTAATGTGTAAAATCATACTGAATCCAATGGCCAGAGAAAAATCTTGGGTGCCCGGGCAAAAAGAGGAAATATTTGAATGATTCTATCCCATATGAGCGCATGTTAGCGCATGCATTTGGTGCATTTTGTCTATTTCATTTCTAAATAATGAACATCGATCATCTCTTAAATTATAAGAGATGAAGATACACCAGTATCTTCATCTCTCAGTTGAAAAAAAAATCATTTTTTTTAAAGTAATTGCGATTTTGAATAAACATCCTTAATACCCGTAATTGTTGAAAAATAAGGGAAGTGCTATGGTAATTGATTTTTTTGTGGGATAAAACAAAAATTTCGGGGAAAAGAAGGCACGGGAATCAATCATGTGATGAGAAGGAACATTCTTTCGCCAGGAGGACTACACGTCCACTTGACTATCCAAAATTTCGGAGATTTTTGCCATCAGAGAAACTGTCCAACACTCAAAATTTATTTATTTACTTATTGCTGTATAGAGACCTACGGGACAATTATAGCGCTAAAAGAACACATTGGTTATTTACAGACTATTACACTGTTAGAAAATTACTCTTTAAATTTCAAGTGAAAAAGCTTTAAATTTTCAACAACAAAGTTACATGAAATTCCTGTATATTTCTTCGTTGACGAATCAGTTAATTTCTTGAATATTCGGGTAATTTTCGATTTTCAGGTCCATACGGCACTGAAAAAACTTGAAAATATTGAAAATTCCGGCAACAACTTTTCTGAATTCTCAATCTATTGAAAATTTAATTGTACGTGATGTTCAAATTTCACAATGCGTTTGAAAATTCAAACTTCATTAAAAAATCAATGATTGTTTAACCTGAAAAATTTTTCGTTAAACGATCATAAAGATGAATGAGAAATTTAGTGAACGATTTTGTTTGAAATTGAATTCAACCCCACGACAATCGGGAATTCAGATGACGCTGTAACTGAAATTTCCAGAAATTTCTAACAGTGTACATATTTGTAGAATACCATTTTTAAGAATAAATTGATATGCTGATCAAGATCAAGATGATAAGATTAGATATATAAAAATTGAGAAGAAAAATTCAGATGTATCAGTTGTGAGTCATGACAATCATGGACGGAGAGAAAATTATCAAAATTCAATTGAAAAATCAACTCATCTGACGACTGAATTATCTCTGATCTGCTATCTGTATTTTTACGCCTAGAAAAACTTAGACTAGATTTCATTGTCACTCACCTCAAGGAGAAACAGTATAATTACCCTCTGAAAAAACGAAGCAAACGGATGGAGTCTCGAGTGCAGTCGTAAAACGTCGAAAACAGACTGCAACTCCACGAAAAAAAAAATAAAATCAGCTCGTCACGAATTGTTGCCTGAGCCTTGAAAATTCTGCTTTCTCCACTTGTTCCAACTGCCTCCGGGTTAACACACGACATTGACATTGAGTTTGCATCAATGTTCAAATACTCTTACACGTAATTGACCTTAAAATTATGATAAAACCAACTTTTCAAATGGATGAAAAAACTTTTCTTAGCACAATAGCGTGTTTATTGGTAGTTCAGTGCTTAGCACGAGTTTATTGATCGTAACTGCATCAGTTAATGGTCATTGTTTCACAATTTGTTGAATAATTGGTATTTTAATGAACTTTTGAAGCTGAGAATAATAATGAAGTTTAAAATTGAGGGGAGAAACTGTTTATATTTGGAGAGAAAACACGAAATTTCAACTGAGAGATGAAAATTCAGGAACACATCAGGGGAATAATGGATTTATGCAATTGCTAAAAGCTTTTGTGAAATTCAATGTTGAATTATTCATTTGTGAAGTGGGAACATACGGCTTTGAGGTGATATTTTGATGAATATGTTGGAATGCAAGAGGTTGAAAATATTCTCTTGAAAACTTTTCTTTTTTTCTGGAAATAAAGAAAGGTTTTCAAAAGAATGTCATTATTTCCCTTGAATTTGAAGATGTCAAAAATAAAATGATTTAGGGAAGAGTGGGGCAAAATGAAACAGTCAAAAA
This sequence comes from Diachasma alloeum, assembly GCF_001412515.2. NCBI lineage: Eukaryota > Metazoa > Arthropoda > Insecta > Hymenoptera > Braconidae > Diachasma > Diachasma alloeum. The sequence continues at coordinate 284,931 of NW_021680735.1, forward strand.
GACGACCGTTTGATGCAATTCAAGCAAAAAAATTTTTTTATTAAATATTTTTTTACCAATTTTTTTTATTCTTGGGAATACGCATGAGAAAAATAATTTTCCATTCAGTAGAGTGGCAAACTATTGAGAGGTTTTGGCGAGTGAAGATTTAGTCAACGGATTAATTAAAAAGAAAATGAAACAGCAAAATCCAGAGTCCAAGGCCCAGGGGGAGACCCAAAGGGGCAAAAGCGAAAATGTGATGCTAAATTTCAGTCAAATAATCCATTAACAAAATCTTCGCCCATCAAAATGTCTCAATGATTTTCTATTCTACTAAATGGAGAATTATTATTCTCATCAGTCCTCCCAAGAATAACAAAAAGTTAACAAAAAAAAATAGGGGAGGGTAGGGTAAAATGGACACTTTAGACTTTTTAAAAATTATTCATAACTCAGAAACAAATGTAACAATAGAGCTCAGTTTAGGTTCATCACAAAGGGAAAGAATTGATCTTTGTATTGAAAAAAAATTATTAAATCTCATCAACATTTTAACCCGTCACTAATATTTCAAAAAAAGTCAAGTGTCCATTTCACCCCAACCTCCCCTATGTAAAAAAAAAATTTTGACGTGGATATGTCTATGGTTTCAATATGGGGTGTCATTTTGGGGGAATGATCCTTATGTGCAGCGCCATCTATCGGAATTCTAGAAAATTCTAGACATTTCGAGGTAATTCCAGAAGTTTCGTGAAATTTCGCAAAAATTCAAGGAGTTTCTAAAAATTTCGAGGAAATTCAGGGAGTTTCTAGAAAATTTGGGGGAATGCAAGAAGTTTCTATGAAATTCGAGAAAGAAGGAAAGACCATGGACGTATCCACGTACAATTGCAGCTGTATCGAAGATACAGCCGCCTGCAATTTTTTTGCTTGAATTGCGTCAAACAGTCGTTTTTTTGACTGTTTTATTTTGCCCCATGGTTCATTTTGCCCTACTCTCCCCTAGATGTTGCATTTTCTCGACCTGTTTTAACANCAGAAGTTTCGTGAAATTTCGTAAAAATTCAAGGAGTTTCTAAAAATTTCGAGGAAATTCAGGGAGTTTCTAGAAAATTTGGGGGAATGCAAGAAGTTTCTATGAAATTCGAGAAAGAAGGAAAGACCATGGACGTATCCACGTACAATTGCAGCTGTATCGAAGATACAGCCGCCTGCAATTTTTTTGCTTGAATTGCGTCAAACAGTCGTTTTTTTGACTGTTTTATTTTGCCCCATGGTTCATTTTGCCCTACTCTCCCCTAGATGTTGCATTTTCTCGACCTGTTTTAACATACAAACGAGTAAAGACTAAAAATAGGAACTGTCACTGAAAAATACTATAGGAAAAATTTTTGTGATCATTTCCTCCATCACCAGCATGGATGGGCCAATAGAATTGCGGTCTTCGACGTTTCGTGCACCAATCAGAAGAAAATTATATTAAGAACTATTAAGAAAAATAGAGTTATGAAAGGAGGTCTTATCAAAATTTTGGCCTTGTCGATTCCAAGATGTTTTTCAAAAACTAATGATATTGCGATCTATTCATCCTGCTTCCTCATTCACCAACTGAATAATTTCTGTCATTTTTCTTTCTTAAATAAGATTAGGAAACATATCATTAAACACTAGATTTATGTCACTTTGCAAGCCTTTCAAAAAATCAATGTCAAACCATTCATCAGTGGAATAATAAATCAAAATAACTCGATTTCAAGATGACATTTGGATAGGTATGACTGAATCTTCTGGAGATAACGGCATTTTTGTTGAGACCTCACACCTCATGCACCGTTAGGCAATAAAAAACTTAAAATTTCAAGTGAAAAGTCTTGAAATTTTTAACAACATCTATTTACACGAAATTGCCACATGTGTTATTATTGCGAAAACATTTGATTCAGATGTAAATTCAAGTGATTGAAAATTGTCTAAATTGAGGTAAATATTTTTCTCAATTATGAATCTGAATTTTATTTCGTTAGGAAAAAATTCCTAACAGTGTAATGCACGAAAGGGTTTATTCTCATAAAAATTAATACCATCTCCTCTGGATTCAGAGGTACACGGAGAGAAATATTCAGTAAAAATTACGAAACAATTCACGTAATCCGCAACGAGGAATCGTTTTCCGGCAATTTTTATAGGACCGAAAGAGAATAAATCTGAAACGTTCAGTAAATTTTCAGGTTCATCACCGAACAAAGTACGACATTGTCACGTAATTTTTCCCGAAGAAGTAAAATCTTACAGAAACTTCCCAAATTATTATGCCTCCCAAATCAAAAATTCTTGAACGCTCAACAATTTTTATTGAATTTTACGTCGCTCGCAGATTACGTTTCGAAGCGTAATTTTTACGTTTTTTTTTCTGGTAATTTTTATTGAATTTTTCTCGCCGTGTATTTAGATAGAAAAGCCGATCTTGAAATTTAATTTATTCGACCTGTTCCGCAATTTTACTATTGAATACAATTTTAGAATTGGTTTGAAGGGAGTTTTTGGGATTGTAGATCACGTGCGGATTCAGTGAGGTCGAAGTCGCCTCTGACAGCGTCTCCAGCGTCTCCTGGACCTCTGTCGAATTCGTTACATGGGAGTTTTCATGGGAGTCTTGGGAGCGATGGCATGTCCTGCAGTAGTGCGAGGTCATCATCGGCTTCACCTGATTCTGCACGGTACTCCTCGGCACAGGTATTTATCACAAGTGATGAAAAAGTTTTTTCCCGGGGGTGAACCTCCCCGCAATTTCCATGCAATAATTGAACCAAAATTTACAATTTCCATTGATTTTTGCTTCCGAATGGCAGCATTGCAATCCTTCGATTTTCACATTCCCTAATTGTGATTAGAAATGATGTAGAATGGTCTAAAACGTAAAAATACGAGGTTTGGCGACCATTTCTGTATGTGACCACATCCACCGCCCTTTCCCGGTGGTCAATTTTTAGAAAATTGAGTAATTAAGTGGCTAAAGTAATTCCCAAAAATCTGAACTTTTGTCAGATTATAGGTCCTGATGTGGACTAGCTCTGTGCAAAATTTCAGCCCGATCGGGGTAATAGTTTTTGAGAAAAAACGATTCATTTTTAAATCATTCTCTGCAAATATCTTCAAATCTAGTGTACCGATTTCGATTTATTTTTTTTCAAAATATTCGTTTCGACGCCTTCTATCTAAAGCAATCAAAATATATATACCCGTCCATACAAAGGTTTCGAGATATTCTAGTTTTTGTTTTTTCATAAAACAACTTTGTAAAACACTCTAGCTTGTGCAAAAATCGAGATATCAACTTAAAATTTCGACAGAATCTTCCTCTCATGATAACAATATTTCATATTGAAGGTGGGTTCAATCGCATCAGTAGTTTCGGAGATATTCGACTTTTTCCAAAAATCTTTTACATGGAATATCTTCAAAACTACGCAACCGATTTCACTTTTTCTTTTTTCAAAACATTCGTTTCGATGCCTTCTGTCTAAATCAATCAAAACATATATATCCATTCATACAAAGTTTTCGAGATATTCTCGTTTTTCTTTTTTTTCATAAAAAACTTTGTAAACACTCTAGCTTGTGCAAAAATCGAGATATCAACTTGAAATTTAGACAGAATCTTCCTCTTATGATAACAATATTTCGTATTGAAGGTGGGTTCAATCGCATCAGTAGTTTCGGAGATATTCGACTTTTTCCGAAAATCTTTTACATGGAATATCTTCAAAACTACGCAACCGATTTCACTTTTTCGTTTTTCAAAACATTCGTTTCGATGCCTTCTGTCTAAATCAATCAAAACATATATATCCATTCATACAAAGTTTTCGAGATATTCTCGTTTTTCTTTTTTTTCATAAAAAACTTTGTAAACACTCTAGCTTGTGCAAAAATCGAGATATCAAATTGAAATTTGGATAGAAAATATGTATACCCACTCATACGAAGTATTCGAAACATTGGAATTTTGATAGCACCCATGGAGGTGGCAGTAACCATCTGAAATTTTTGCTGCTAGTTAGTGTTGTGAAGCTATAAACTCTTGTAATATTTCAGATCATTCGGAAACCCGCGTTCAATGTACTGATGGTGAAAAAAAATAAGACATCACTCTGTGACATGCTCACTGTCATATGCTCGCTTGTCCCCTGCTTGTTTCATTGAATTGTGAATTTTCAAGAACGAAATTCCTTGAAATTCCGGTGGAATTGCCGCTCGATGTAAAAATATTTCAGTTAAAATTTTCAACAGTTGATTTTCTCCTAAATACAGATGTTCCAAAGATTAACACAAAAGTCTACAGCTGAAATGCTTTCGCATTGAAGTCTCAAATTGTTTTAGTCAATTTCCCTCATTACACGTCCCTCACTCCGTTTACTAGAATTCATTACTTCTGCAAACAAATTAAGTATCATTTCAAGCCAGACCATCAATCAGAGGGAGAATCAATTGAAGTTAGTCATGACAACCGGAAATACTCCGGTAGAATCTGGAAAGTCGATGTATTATATATCGAGTGAAAATAGTGAGGAAGAGGAAACCGTGGTGAATGAGAACGAGACGGCACGCGCTGACATATCGGTCGTGCGGTAAACGAGGCGCAGAAAAAAGAGTTTCAATGCTTTTCGATTCGTCATTGAGCATGAAGAGATGTTCAATCCCAAAGTCCGTGTAATGGATGTATAAAGACCGTTGAGAAAGCTTAAATCAGGTTAAATGATTCCAATTTTCACGTTGATTCTAAATTCTCACCCATTGTGAAGATTTAAGGGGAGACTGAGTTTAATGAGTTTTCAAAGGCGCGGGCTATTGGTTATATATGTCTAAAAACGAATAATTAGTGCAAAAAAAGATTGTTTATTGTTCGTTTCCCCCGCAGATGTTTAAAATGTTGAAAATAGTCCAGGGCCTTCAATTTTTGAGCTACACAGGTTTCTTTTTTTTCAAAATTTTTGAAAAAATCTGTACAATAACAATTACGAATTCGTTTTTTGAAATTCGACTCCTTCACAGCTAATTTTGTTTTGTTTAATATAGAAATTCGCGCCATTTATGTAAAATAGGCAGAAAAATTCAGTCGCGAAGTGGTGAAACGGTTTAAGTCGACTTATCTCCCGGTTGAGTTTTTGACAAATATTTCGGAATCTAAGGGAGATAGCAAAATTTTCGTAATTACATTTGTTGTAGCTCTCAATCGGCTCTTCAAAAAAGGTCATAACAAATATTTTGATATCTCCCTTAGATTCCGAGATATTCATTGAAAACAGGTCAATGGTCAAAATTGACTTGTACCGTTTTAAATCACAGGAGGAAATTACAATTTAAGGCCCGGTTGTACTATCTTTCGAAAGTTATCTCGATTTTTTTTTCATCCTTCGTCATCTAAAATTGTCAATTAAGTCCTGCATCGTGCAGAAGTTTTGAAAAATTATGAATGAATAATAAAAAAAAAGCAGAAAAAATTCTTAATTTTTTCAAAGAGCATTTTTAGTTTATATTTAGAATAAGTTGAATAACAAGAAATTGAAAAATGTATCTGATTTACGGTGACAAATGGCGGCCTGTCACCCAATATCATGCAGGGGGAAGACTGATTTCGTAAATCTTTTCCCACGCTGCACAGANATTTTTTAATCACACTTTTATCACATAAAAATGGCAGATGACTACATACCACTGTTTTGAAAATTGAGATATCTAGCTGTCACTTCCCATGAGGAGTTAGTGTTTTGTTATCCACTATGGAAAATGACAGCTAATAGATAATTTGCCACAGCGAATCAGATATTTGTAATTTCCACTTTTTTCAACTGATTCTGAATCTCAATTAAAAACGCTCTTTGAAAAAGTTCAAAATTTTTTCTATTTTTTTCATCATTCTATCATAATGTTTGGGAATTTCTACATGATGTACCACTCAATTGACAATTTTGGATTACGAAAGATAAAAAAAATCCAGATAACATTCGAAAGATAGTACACCCGGGCCGTAACATAGTAGAAATTCATATGATTTGAATAATTTCTGTTCGTTTAATAGTAAAAATAGGTAAAAAAATTAAGCGTTTTTACCAAATAACCATTGAAAATTATCTTTTCATCCGCCAATCAAAATTAGACAATGTGAAAAATCGTTTAATTACTTGAATACCCTCAATCCCCACTTTATTAAATCCTAAATCCCTCCACAAATAGACACAAATTGCCCGCTGCAGTTCCCAACCATCAGCCTTGGCCCTAATCCCATAATTCAATACTGGATAATGAAAATCATATCGTGTATGAATGACGAAACCGCGAGTACTTCGAATTACCCGCAATTTGTGTCATTTGCATCAGCAGTCTTTTGTCATTAAATCTTCATCACCAGGCGATTTCAGGTAATACACTGCCTGAAATTATCTACAAAGAGACCGCCTGAGCCGTAAAATAGATAAATACAGTGGATATCTGGATAAAAATCCTCAGGATAAACTTTTGATAGTCTTTCACATTTCCCTTCAATTATTAATCATTCACCTGAGCAGAGGAATCGCCAGATTTCAGTGAAGCCGAAGATAAAACTATGGGAATCCCGTGCTCTCGGTCAGTCTCTCACAATTTCTTATGATCGTTGAAACGTGGTATAGGGTTTCTAGGCTATCGGGTGCTCCCATTTACTCGATCAATTTTTCATATGCAATGAGTGGAGAGTTTTGGTTTCAGTTTTTCTCACTCTCAATGAAATATTGTGCTATCACATAAGGGGATTATTTATATATGTGTTGTAGATAACAAAGACTGACACGCCTAAACCATCTGTGCGCAGATCTGGACCCGGCAAGGAATTCATCGATCTTTGTCTAGAGACACATAATTTCTTCCGCGCGAGACATGGAGTACCACCACTCAGACTTAATAAACAGGTAAGCAAAATATCGCATTAATATTTTTCTCTATCAAATTCATTTTTGCTTCCGAATGGAAGCCTTGCATTTGGGCGATTTTTCGATTTTCTGATTTTGATGGCACATCGTCTAGAATGTTATGAAACGTGAAGACATGATGTTTTTAGGGCCAGTTTGTATGTATGTGGGTGATAACTTGGGTTTTTGGTGATCAATTTTGAGAAAATTCAACATAAATACGGTGAAATTTGTCGATGAAAGCCTGAAATTTTGGCTCATGGTAGCTATGATAAAGCTCCACTTTGGTGCGCAGTTTCAGCCCGTTCGGTCCAGTATTTCGTGAGATATAACAACTTCTTTAAATTTCGTTTTTCCTAAATATCTCAAAATCTACTCTACTGATTTCAATTTTTTCGAAATACTCGTCTCGATGGCCTCTATCTAGATTAATCAAAATATATATACCCGTTCAGACAAAATTTGAAGATATTGCCGTTTTTCCATTTTTTCATGAAAAATCTTGTTTACACGATAACTTAATAAAAAATGGAGACAGCGAGTTGAAATGTTGTACGCTTCTAGCTTTTATAACATAAAAGGTTGATATTGTGGATGAACGCAATCAGCCGAGCGGTTCTTGAGATATTCAATCTTGTGTGTAAATATATTTCTTCAAATATCTCATGAACTACTGGACGGATTTCAATTTTTTTTTCGAAATACTTGTCTCGGTGGCCACTATCTAGATCAATCAAAATACGTATACCCGTCCATACAAAGATCCAGATATATTCCCGTTTGTTCGTTTTTTAATTTGTTTTTCATTTTTGTACGCACGATAATGTGAGAAAAAATGCAAATAGCAAGTTGAAATTTGGTGTGATTATAGCTCTCACGGCCGAGCAGTTTCGGAGATATTTAACCTTTTAATGAAATAGATTTATACAAAAGGTTAAATAAAAGATTTAATGAAAAGGTTTAATGAAATAGATTTATACAAAAGGTTAAATATCTTCCTGTAGACACCCTGTAGCATGTGGTTATGGTTTTATGCCTGTCACAAGGACACGGAATTGCTACGGATCCATTCGGAAGCTTACTACCAATGGAATTGGTAAAAATGAAAAAAAAAGAAAAGGACTAATAACGCAAAAAGTAACAATCACATGCCTTCTGTCTGATGGGCTCGAAACCCTGCTTGTTTTTCTTGACATTCATATATTTTTTTGAAAAGAATTATTCCTTCAAATGGGTGTAGTTTATATTTTACCATATTTGCTATTGAGTATAGAATGCATATGATTTTTATCAACTGATTACATTATTCGTCTTCAGTTATGTAAAACCAGTCAGGATTGGGCGAATATTCTGGCGACAAAAGGAAGATTGGAGCACAGAGCCAACATCGAATATGGAGAGAATTTGTACTGCATGTGGAGCTCAAACCCAAAGACTATCGTCAATGGCGATGAACCTGTTAATGAATGGTATTGCTGAATCATTATTTTTAATTAAACATGAATTGTATTTCATAGTTTTCTAACCGGTAACGAACCAGAGGAAATTATGAAAATGAAAAGATTAAACTCGTGAAATTGACCCAGATATAATTAGAACAGTGCAAATGCATATCGTATTTTCCTTTTTAATTTTCCATTCTCTCATGCAGGAGAGAAAATTATGAGAAATTATTAGAACGTCACTAAACGATTGCGTAATCAAATTCTAATGAATTGTAATTTAGCTCGGGAAGTTTCTTAAATTAAACGATAAGGACATGATGACAATTTCAATAGAACCAATTCAGATTTTATTTGCAAAACTACATAAATTCTATCTTCTACTTCTTTTTTCGGCATTTTAACTGCTTTATGCTGTTTTAATGAATAGTTCATAAAAAGGAAAGGAATAGAGAAAAAAATCTTCAATGAAATTCTCTGGAGAAATAAAAACTCTATAATTGAATGAATTTCATTGAAAAATTTATTGCTTTTTTATTAAAACTATCGATATTTTTTTTTCTTCCATCAGTTGGAAAAAAATCAAATTATGGGCCTTTAGAATTCTTGTTTCATTAAAAAAATTACCGTAAATTTCCTAAAACCCAAGTAAAAATACTAGAATTGGATGAATTTTATTCAAGAAATAAATTCAATTTCATTAATTTAATCAAGCTCTCATTTTTAATTTAATTTTCTCTATCAGTTGGAAAAAACTTCAAATTCCTTGACTTTGAAATTTCTTCTTTCACCGATTTTTTTTTAGAAAATTCGTTTTTTCATTTAAAAAAATCGAGTAAATTGCCTAAAATCCAGGTAAAAAATCTAGAATTGTAATAATTTCATTGAATAAATGAATCGCTAGGATTTCTTTTTGAATTGAATTGAATCTTTTTTTCCAATGCAGGTATTATTGAGCCCTATCGATCGCCATTAATTAAAATTGAATTCCTCGATTCGATTTTTTAATTTTCAAATTTCGAAAATCGGTTGTCCCACGATAACTAAAAAAAATGTTCTGAATTGATTGAATGATGGCTTAAAAAATTTTCTTGCATGTCAAAATCAGAATTCCGGGGATATCTTCGAATACCATGCTTCAAATGAATTGAATCATAGTTTAAAATGTTTGTTACAATGCCATTAAGTCGTAGTTAAAAGATGATTACAACAGCTATATTGGTTGATTAGATTTTTACGATGACTGTTGAGAATTTCGAATTTTTTATGAATTTCCCTGAAGGTGAGCTGTCAAATGGTTTCTTCAAATGCGACGTTTCAAATTCATTCAAGTATGTGTCAATAAAATTTTTCTATCAACATTTTCGTGAAGGGCCGAGGGAAGAGATAAAACTGTAAAAAAGACAATCGGTTGTATAGAACAAAAGAATAATAAAAATAATGATGCAAATTAGGTGAATTCCAACCGCTGAATTTATTCTTAACATATCCGCTCCTCCACTGGGCCATTATGCGGTCAATATCAGCAATATTAACATAATAAGACTGATTTGAGTTTTAAATGTCATTTGACGTGAATTATTACTCTGACTCGCTTTTTTTTTATTTATCGATCTTTTTATTAGTTTAGAGGGATATACGGTAACAAAGTAACTTGAATAATCGTTGATTGGTTTACATTTTGAACGGTTAGAAATGCTTTTTGATGGTTACGGATTTGACATTCGTGTTCCATAAGACTCTGATTCAACATAATGCTTTAACAACTTATAGCATGAGAATTGTGCAATAAAATGACCCCCTGATGAGGCGAACATTTCAGTAGCGAAGTAGTAAACGGTATAAATCAATGTTGACTATTGACCAGTTTTCAATTAATATTTCGGAATCTAAGGGAGATAGCAAAATTTTTGTTACAATCTTTTTTGTGGAGGTAATTGAGTGCTACAACAAATGTAATTACGAAAATTTTGCTATCTCCCTTGAATTCGGAAATATTTCTCAAAAACTCAACTGGGAGATTAAACCGTTTCACCACTTCGCTACTGATTTAGTACTCGAAACGTTGGCGATTGGAAAAATAAGGGGTTGTTTTGTCGTTTTTTCACTTTTATTTTGCTAATATTGCTGATATTGACCGCATAATGGTCCAATGGAGGAGGGGATATGTTAAGAAGCATAATGATGGTGATAACATTCAACTAAGTGGAAAATCTGACAAAATTAGTTGAAAAGAAGTTCTATTCAATTTAATAAAATGAATTAAACTTGCTAATTTATTAGCGAAAGTAACTATACTATAACTATACACTGAAAGAAAAACAAACACGTTGTCAAACAAGTCTTGTTTGGGCAAACAAAATCGCTAGTTGAAAATTGCCAAAAAAGAATTTGTTTGGTTCGAATTTGAAAGTCTCAAACATGAATAATTGCTCTGCTTTCGACAGCAACGAAATGTTTGGCTCAAGGGGCGGATCATTCACACCAGACGGGGCCTCTTCAGGATGAAAATATCTTATATAGAGGAAAATTTATCAACAAATATTTTATCCCTAAGTTACAAAATTGCTATCATATCATTATTATTGTTTCATTTAAAGCCCGAGTGTGCTATCTTTCGAACGTTATCTCGATGTTTTTTTTCATCTTTCGTCATCTGAAATTGTCAATTGAGTCCTGCATCATGCAGAAGTTTTGAAAAATTATGAATGAATAATCAAAAAAAAGTAGAAGAAATTCTTAATTTTTTCAAAGAGCATTTTTAAGTTATATTCAGAATAAGTTGAATAACAAGAAATCGAAAAATGTATCTGATTTACGGTGACAAATGGCAGCCTGTCGCCCAATATCATGCAGGGGGAAGACTGATTTCGTAAATCTTTTCCCACACTGCACAGAGACATTTATTACGGAAAAGGTTCTTTGAAAAAAGTTGCAATATTTTGGAGAATTTTTTAATCACACTTTTATCACATAAAAATGGCAGATGACCACATACCACTGTTTTGAAAATTGAGATACCTAGCTGTTACTTCCCAGGAGGAGTAAGTGTTTTGTTATCCACCATGGAAAATGACATCTAATAGATAATTTGCCACAGCGAATCAGATATTTGTAATTTCCACTTTTTTCAACTCATTCTGAATCTCAATTAAAAACGCTCTTTGAACTTTTTTTAACTCATTCTGAATCACAATTAAAAACGCTCTTTGAAAAAGTCAAGAATTTTTTCCATTTTTTTTATCATTCTATCATAATTTTTGGGAATTTCTACATGATTTACCACTCAATTGACAATTTTGGATTACGAAAGATAAAAAAAATTCAGATAACATTCGAAAGATAGTACACCCGGGCCTTAAGTGTTCATTTCTTGTCTGTGATTATTAGACAGCCGAAACGAAAAACTACTATCCCTTGTTTCGCATAAAACAAAGATTTTTCGGGAGCAAAATATGTATGGATACCTAGCTGCCACTTCCCATGAGGAGTAAGTGTTTTGTTATCCACCATGGAAAATGACCTCTAATAGATAATTTGCCACAGCGAATCAGATATTTGTAATTTCCACTTTTTTCAACTCATTCTGAATCTCAATTAAAAACGCTCTTTTAACTTTTTTCAACTCATTCTGAATCACAATTAAAAACGCTCTTTGAAAAAGTTAAGAATTTTTTCCATTTTTTTTATCATTCTATCATAATTTTTGGGAATTTCTACATGATTTACCACTCAATTGACAATTTTGGATGACGAAAGATAAAAAAATTCAGATAACGTTCAAAAGATAGTACACCCGGGCCTTAAGTGTTCATTTCTTGTCTGTGATTATTAGACAGCCGAAACGAAAAACTACTATCCCTTGTTTCGCATAAAACAAAGATTTTTCGGGAGCAAAATATATGGGAGTATCGAATAACGACGGAGTGGTGCTAGAAATGACATTTCTTGCGTGTACAGAGAATGCAATTTTTTTTGAACTACTCAATCTATTTTTGCGACGAAAATTTTTCATTCTGGCGCACTCTCTGCATGTTCGGCACAAAAAAATCCTTTTTTGATAATTTTCAAAAAACTATTTTCTTGCCACAAGTAAGACTTGTTTGAGAACTTTGTCGTTTTTCTCTTAGTGTAGGCAATACAAGAGCAATTTCCCACTTGTTTTTAATTGAAATTCTGTAATTTTTATTGTTGAATAGGTATGCAGAGGAAGCACAACATCAGTATACCAAAGAGCCGACAACCCTGAAGAGTGGTCATTTTACGCAGGTCGTATGGAGAGACAGTACCGAGCTCGGTGTAGGAATGTCGCGTAATCGTAATGGTGAAGTTTACGTCGTATGCAATTACAATCCAGCTGGCAACTTTCTCGGAAGTTTTATGGAGAATGTATTACCACCTGGCGGAGGCTCGCCGGGGAAAAGTAATGGTCTAGCTTCCAGAGGTGCTCACTCAGCTGTCGATGAGGCAGCGTGGCAGCAGGAGGCATTGCTCGTTCATAATGAGTATAGGAGGAAACACAGAGTGCCTGATCTGAGACTCAGCGGGGAATTGACTTCTGCTGCGAGGGTATTTATCGATTTGATTGATTACGTAAAAATCGGTGAACTAATGAGTTTGATTTTATCGAGTCGTTAATCATTTGAATCTTTATAAATTATCTCCTCTGAATTGAATTTTTAATCTTCATCTATCAGATCGTTTTGGGAGAATTGAATGAATTTGCTGAATTTTTATTCTTGTTTCAACGAGAATGTGAACAAATTTTTGTGAAAAGTTCAAGTGTATTTTCAAAAATTAACATCAACATCCTTAAACTTAGAGAATTTCGTCGAAGAAATTATTCTTTGACTCATAAAATAAACTCGATAGATTCGTGCGTTTGATTTTATGGAGTCATTAATCATTTGAATCTTTCTAAATTATCTCGTCAGAATTGAATTTTTGTCTATCCAATATATCTTTTTGGGAGAATTAAATGAATTTGCGGAACTTTTAATTTTGTTTCAAAAAGTGAAAATATTTTTATGGAAAAGTTCAAGTGTATTTTCAAAAATTAACATCGACATCCTTAAATTCAGAGAATTTCATCGAAGAAATTATTCTTTGATTCATGAAATAAACTCGATAAATTAATGCGTTTAATTTTATGGAGTCATTGATTATTTGAATTTTTCTAAATTATCTCGTCAGAATTGCATTTTTGTCTATCAGATAGATCTTTTTGGGAGAATTAAATGAATTTGTGGAACATTTAATTTTGTTTCAAAAAGTGAAATTTTTTATGGAAAAGTTCAAGTGTATTTTCAAAAATTAACATCGACATCTTTAAATTCAGAGAATTTCATCGAAGAAATTATTCTTTGATTGATTGAAATAAAAATTGATGAATTAATGCGTTTGATTTTATCGAGTGCTTCATCATTCCAATCTTTCTCATTTCTTTCTTCAGAATTGAATTTTTCATCTTTGTCTATCGAATAGATCATTTCATATTTCATATTTTCATAGACATCTTCAATAGTGGAAAGAAATATTCAGTGTAAAAAAGCGATTGTAAAATGGTTTCTCATTTTTTCTAGGCTTGGGCGAACACTTTATTGAACACAAACAAACTGGTCCCCCAGTCGAGCTCTCCATTCGGTGAGAACATTTACTCGGTGCAGTGCTCCGATCCCAATCTCATTGTTCCTGCACGTGAGGTTGTGTCCAAGTGGTACGCTGAACGAAAGGACCACAAGTATGGCATCGAACCAAAAGTATTAAATACCTGTGAGTAAAATGGACCATTTGCTTATTGATTTTGTAGGAATTCTATGCAATTACGTAAGTGAGTAATTCTTATATATTCAATTTTGAAAATGTTTAGACAGATAATAACTCATTAAGTATGATTATCCCAAATCGCAAGCATTCAAAAAAATTTTGATTTTTTTTCAATTGAGAGATGAAGTAATTCCCTTTATCTTGATAAAAATTCCAATCGACCAACCCACGTTTATTATTTAGAAATGGAGTGGACAAATGCACCAAACGCATGCGCTGACATCTGAATCTTATAAATATTTCCTCTTTTTGCCCGGGTACGCCAAATTTTTCTCTGGCCATTCGATTCAGCATAGTTTTGCACATTACCATTTTGATTTCTATTTATAGAATCTTCTAGTAGGTAAATTATAAATTTCAATATAAATCCCATAAGAGCCCGTGTGTAAAGAAAAATTTGTTCATTTATTTCTGGCGAGACTATTGCGATTAATTTTTTTCATCACGCTGTGCGAAAAAGTAACGTCCCTTTTCCACACATTATGATGAAAAATATCGTTCGATACTCGTGGGAAAAGGGTTTTTTGGCTCGTGGGATTATATCACCCGCCTTCGGCTCGTGCTATAAACCTCCCACGAGCTAAAAAACTCTTTTCCGCACTCGTAACGAAATATATCATTTCAACATCAAAGAAGTTAGTTTTATATGTTCTGCTATCAGCCAAAAAATTATAGAATTTTCCTTGAACATGAAAAAATAATATTTGCTGAAAATGGCTAAACATCCTTAAGTGGGGCTCAACTGAAAACTCTGATGTTCGACTAGACAACTGGAAAAGCATTTCACTGGTGGATAAAATCGCCAAAGTACTTGGATATCCTGAAATGCCAATTTTTCAATGAACAGAAGAAAGTTCGGAGGGAAATTCGATCCGTGAAATTCTACACAACAAAAAGAATTTCATGTGCTACACGAATTTTTTTTAATATTGTAAATTCCTCAACATTTTTTCTAAATCTAGGTACTAGTTCAAGAGATACGAAAGAATTATTTACAAAAGTGGAGAAGAGATGGTCAATTTTCTGAAAAAATGCCAAGACATTTGCTATTACCTAATGCATTGACTGTTATTAATCTTTAAAAAAAATTGAAGAAAATTCACTCAACATTTTTACTTCTTCCAGGTCATTTCACACAGATCATCTGGAAATCCTCCACCGAGATGGGGATAGCAATGGCCAAAAAGGACGGGACTTGCGTTATCGTGGCGTGTTACCACCCGAGAGGTAACATTGTCGGACAGTTCACCGAGAACGTCCCGAAGCCCTCGCGTATCGCATGATAAGTGCCCAACTCGTCGATAACGTACCTAGACCCTTGTATTTACCCAAAAACCCCAAAAAATTTCTCGTAGGTGTAAATAAAAAGGAACCACGTAACTACTACGTGAAAATAAACATTCCACACCCAAAATAATGAGTAAAACCTTAAGACAAATAATTCTTTATATTTTTATAATTAAACAAAACGTTTTTGTTATTACGAAAAAATTTCTTTGACTATGAAAAATTGAAAAGAAAAATCTTGTCTATTTAAGCAATATTTTAGAGTGAATATCAACAGTACATGCTATAATTAGGGGATATTTATAATGAATTTACCTCATGCATTGCGTTCATAGAAACGACAACACAGGATATGCAATGGGGACATGTTCTCTTCTTATTTTCGATCATTTTTCTTTCTTTATTACTTTAAATACGGACGTTCACATTTGCTTCCATTTTGGTATTTTTTTTTGTTTCCGGTCGAGAATTTAACTTTACTTAAACTTTAATCACGATTATTTTCGACGCCTCCAAGAAAATTTAATTTAATGAGAAATCATTGTTACATTAAAATTTTTTTTATTTAAATCTAATCGATTAGGGAGTTGGATCAAAAATTGTTCATCGTTGGGTACATCAGACAATAATCTGTTTTTCCCTTTTATCAGGACGTATTCATATGTATTCATATTTTTATGATATCGGTGGTATGAAAATTGATTGAATTATTTAGTGAAGGGAATCTTTTTTTGTTCAAAATTGAATTCTCAACGAAAGTAAGTCTCTTAACATTACGCTCTAGAACTCTCGTTTCGCAAATATTTACAGAATATAGTAAATTTACTGTTTCAACTTATTTTTTCTCATCTTTTCACTAATTGATTCAATTAATAAAACGATACGCGTTACATCACTCTCGTGTTTTCTCTTAAAAATCGGTAGAAAAGAGGCGTCTAGTCTTAATATACAAAGCGTGTATGCGTTGAAAATTTTTACTCCACTACTTTCTTCAATTCACATTTGTTGATTTCAATGGAGAAATTATTCACTTCCGATTAAACACACTCGTACAATTGCCTAAGCCGAATTCTAGATGCAATTTATTTCATTCTAATGTCGAGATCAGGTTTAGACCTAGTCATTCAAGAATACACTGTAAGATTTTCAGATCAACTAATGAGAATTGTAAAAAAAATCGTTAGAGATAGAGTCGAAGAGGGAAATACGAAAATTACTGAGCAATTCGTAACTGATCAATTGCGGACATAATGTACATCTACATTGTGATTGAATTTAAGCATTTGAAAGCAGCAATTTAAGACGTGAAATTATTTAGATGATTAGTTAGGGGTATGCAAGGGGGCAATCCCTGGAGAGGAATGAATTTGAGGGAGAAATAAATTTTGAACTCTTTACAATGGCAAGAATAGTTTAAAAAAACACTTGTGTGAGATTCAATGAGAACAATTGGGTATGATTGTACTGAAAATATAACATTTGAAGATATTCAACTGTTTGATCATTTTTCCCCTAAATCCTACCATTCAAGCCTCATTTCACTCTAGGTAACC
This sequence comes from Diachasma alloeum, assembly GCF_001412515.2. Lineage (NCBI taxonomy): Eukaryota > Metazoa > Arthropoda > Insecta > Hymenoptera > Braconidae > Diachasma > Diachasma alloeum. Next base: position 301,965 of record NW_021680735.1, read on the forward strand.
AAACATTCTGCAATGGTTTCGTTATTCAAACTCTTCCATGTGTGAGCTTGTTTTCTATTACTATTATTTTGTTACTATTATTACTATTATTTTACTAAAAAAATAATGGCAATAAAATAACAAAAATTTATAAGATTAAAAAAGAGATGATTTTTAAATTCCATCGGAATCAAATGATTTTTATAAAAAAATTTTATCCATTATCCGGTGGAGATAATGGTCGAGTCAAATTAGAGGATTGTCATGTGTCATTCTCCAATTGTTCCACGCGGATTTATCGCGTCGGTTTCTGAATGCGAAATTCTTCTTCTGATTACCCGTTATTTCACTATTTTATTCATTAAATCATTTTTTTTCAATTCACTATTATTTCTGTACTTTATTATTTGAATGTTTTCCTTTTTCAACAAATTATGCGATACGTTTCTTGACGTAACAGAACGTCTTCTTGCCGAGGAAGATTCATCTGATATTTGAAAAGTTTCAGATTTGACATTCTATATTTTGGGAAGATTACGATTCCTTTGGTGCCGCTATTTGACATACATTTTCCGTACCATTTTGCCTCAGGAATACAGGAGAAATCAAGAAAAAATTCCCTCTCAATTAGTTTTTGGGATATAAGCATTTCAATCCTTATTTTTCAAGATACGAACATTTCCATAACGCTTCATATAGGTACTCGACATATTAATTCATGCACTCACATTCGCACATTTGAATTCAATAATAACATTTACAACATCAAAACAACAAAACTCAATTTTAATGGAAATTGTTTTGTTTGCGATTTTTTTGATTGATTTTTTTTTCTGAAAAAATCACAACAATAATCGCAAAAATTCAGTGAACAAAATTTGCAACAAAAGAATTTTCAGTTAAAAACGCACTCAACCAAGGCACTGTCACCCTTGTGACCCTCGTGATCCTAGCGACTCCTTTTTTTATGTGACCCTTGTGACTTCGTGACCTTAGTGACTCCTTTTTTGTGACCCTTGTGACCTTACCTTAAGTTGGGAGAGATTGAGAGAGGGACAAATCTCAGTCTGGACTTTCGAATTTTTTCAGTAAATTTGTTTCGTCAATTAATATTGAGAAATATCCTGGTTCCCCTCATACCTTCTCCAAAATCCTATCCAGCAATATCCAGTGACGCCACAAGATGTGGAACGCTATATAAACTTCTGTCTTCTGTGAAGAAGCTCTATAATTCAGGAGAAATAATGGAGATGGAATTTTTTCATTGTTTTTCCCGTAATTCTGGGGAAAAATGCTACGGAAAACATAAGTTAAATCGTGGCGCCAAAGGAATCGTATTTGTCCATAGATAATTGATGAACAATCCCTTATATAATTTTGGTTATATTCAACATATTCCAAATGATTTCCATGATTTATTTTACGAGAATGTTTGGAATCAATCAGTTGCAGAATGTAAATCAGATGCTGAATTTTTTTCGTTGAAGTCAGCATTTCCGCTTCTTCCAGGTCATTTCACCCAGATCATCCGGGAATTCACCATCATGGCGGGGATAGTAGAGCTGCAAACAGCCCCGATTTGTCTTGTTTTCTATCCGAAAAAATTTCTTGAAGCAAGAAAAATTGAAAAGAAAATTCTTATCTATTTAAACAATATTTTAGAGTGAATATGAACAGCAGATGCTATAATTATGGTATATTTATAATAAATTTACCTCATGCATTGCGTTCATAGAAACGACAACACACGATATGCAATAGGTACATTTTTTTCTTATTTTCAATAATTTTTCATTTTATATTACATTAAATACAGCCGTTCACATTTGGTTTCATTTTGTTTTTTTTTTTGGTTTCTGGTCGAGGATTTAACTTCACTTAAACGCTAATTACAATTATATTCGACGCCTCCAGGAAAATTAAATTCAATGAAAAATCATTGTTACGTCAAGTTTTTTTTTACAATTGAAAATTTAATCGAGCATAGCGTTGGATGAAAAAATTGGTCATCGTTGGGTGCAGTAGTCAATAATCTTTTCCTCTTGGTAATAGTATTATTTTTATTTTTTTAAAATATTTATAGGCTATCAGTGATATCGAAATTGATTGAATTGTTGGGTGAAGTTATAAGAGAGGGAAAATAATTCCAGAAAACCGCATTTTTTTATTTCGTAAATATTTCAGAATTAGTGGATTTAGGAACAAAATGTTGTGAATCATGTTTTCATGGGCAACTGAATTGTCCAAGAAAAGGCTCTTGGACAATTCATTTTGTTCCAAACCCGATCGTTCCGCAGATATTTACAAAATACAGAAAGTCTAATTTTTGGAATTATTTTCTGTCATCACTTCACTCATCGATCCAATGAATTAATCTGTACCCATAACATGACTCTCGTATTTTCTCTTGAAAGTCAATCGGAAAGAGGCTGCTAGTCTCAATCTACAAAGCGTGTATGCGCTGATACTTTTTCCTCCATTACTTTTTTTTTAAATTCACTTCTGTTGATTCCCATTGAGAAATGATTCGATTCCGACTAAAAAATACTCGTAGAGTCGCCTAAGCCGAATTCTAAATACAATTTATTTCGTTCTAGCGTCGAGATCGGGTTAAGATCTAGTCATTCAAGAGTATTTTGTAAGATTTTGCGATGAACTAATGAGAATTCAGTACCGAAGTGGTAAAACGGTTGAAGTCGACTTGACCCTCAGCTAAGGTTTTGCGGAATATCTCTGAATCTAAGGGAGATAGCCAAATTTTTGTAACAACCTTGTTTAAAACACAGCAATAGTTTCCTATCTAATGGCACCGGGCTCAACGAAAATTCTCGAATGACCTCGGGACCCTTTGGGTTCACGGTCAGATCACGAAGTAAATCAAATCGAGTTCAGTATCGTATCGTGGTTGCAGGTCTAAATATTACGGAACCATTATATTAGGGTAAAAAATATTACGCAAATATATTACGGGACAAAAAATTATTGAACCGTAATATTAGCGTATATAAAGGTATGGAATCAAGGATAAACCTTTATCCGCTCGATTAGGAATTCTCCGAAAATCAAATCGATACAATAATAGCCCAATACCAAAAAATATGACCCGAGGTCAGTTATCATCGATTACTCAACAGGTGTATGAGTTGGTATGATTATATTAATCCCCCAAAACAAAATAAAATTCCCTCAAACATTCACACACAAAACCGAAGATTCTTCAACAAAAGTTAGTTATATCGGAATGCTTGACACGGGTGCGTTAAAATAATTACCATGCTTCTTCACTTCATCCTCAGCCAAAAAGACGCAAAACTACTATTACACAAAGGTTTTTTATTCAACAAATTACGAATTTGTGAAACAAAAGAAATGCTATAAATAACGAAAAATAATAATGAACGGCTGTGTGGCGCACTTAGTAGCAGCATGAGATTCACAACCTCAAGCTCCCAGATTCGAGCCCCGGCCGGGCCAAAATTCCACACCAATTTTTCATCACAATTTTCCACATGATATTCAACTGAAAAATCACCACAATTTTCAAACCGAATATTCCACGGAATTTTCAACTGAAAAATCCACTCCACATTCAACATTCCCTGGCTGAAGGCCCTCGGGCGATGGCCGCGTTGGCAAAGTTAACCCTAATAATGAATAATAACACTGACGTCGGTAAAAACGTAATATTATTTCCAATAATAATTAGACTCCGTAACAATTTGGATGGTAATATTATTTACCGTAATATTATGGCGTAATATTTTTTACCGTAACATTTAGACCGCATACTTCGTATCTCAATCTCCGTACAGTCAGTATTGTCGCAATCGCTCTATCGAGTACATCACCGAGTACATCACCGTCAGATACTGAGTTAACGCTCCTAGTAGCGTCTCTATTCGAGTCAATCATCTATTAATTTCGAGTCCATTATCAATCATTTTGAGACTATTATCAAGTGAATTATCAAGAGAATTATCAAAGTGCAGTGTAGAGACAATAATCGAATTTAAATTGAGACAATCCAACGAACAGTGTACCCTTATAAAATTTCTAGATGCGTGGTTTACACCACAAATAAAGTACCTCACCAGTGGGTTTTTAGTAAATGGCGTGTTCTTAATTTTCACATCTTTTTCAAATCACTTTTCCCTAACCCGCCTAAATTTTTAGCATCAATCTCAAACAAACCTTTTTCGTAGCTCTCAATTCGTTCTACAAAAAAGGTTGTAACAAAAATTTTGCGGCCTGCCTTTGATTCCGAGATATTCATTGATAACTGACGAATAGTCAAAATCGACTGAGACAATTTTACCGCTTCGCTATTGAATCGGGAAAAAAATCGTTAGAAAATGACGTCGAAGCGGAAAATACGAAAATTACTGAGTAAATCGGAACTAATCAATTGCAAACATACGTTGTACATACACATTGTGATTGAATTTAAGCATTTGAAAGCAGTAATAAAAGACGTGAAATTATTTGAATGATTAATTAGCGATTTAATTAGGGGAGAAATACATTTTGGTCTCTTTACAATAACAAGAATAGTATGAAAAGACACGTGTGTGTTTTCCCACTAGTATTTTTTCCCACTCTAAAGATCCCAAAACGTATTTCACCACTTGAATCCCTCAAATGCCCAAAAACTATTTTTTTATTTCACAAATTGTGTAAATTGGTCGCTGAAGGAGTGTCAGAATACCCATAAATATTTTCACATTAAAAATACAATATAGAACAACAGATTGTCAAGAAAGGAAAGCATTTTGAAATTGATAGACAAATGATTCATTAAAATTGCAATTAATGATGTTAAAGCAAATTGAACATTTTTCTTGGTATTCTCGTTATACATTTAAATTCATTTGAACTTTATTTTTCAAGGGAGGAATTTCGTTCGGTTGATTTGTCGGACCACTCGAGCGATTGTTCAGTGTCGTGTCGTACAAAAATGTCTGGCGTTGATTAATCAACTCATTAACACGCCGACTTAAATCTAAATATCTAAAAATGTTGTTTAAATTTTTCTCTCATCAATTATTTAGACTCTTTACTTTCTAAATCTTTGGAATTGGATTTCACTAGCCGAGAGGAGGCATCGATCGTTAATTTCAGGGCTCATCATCCCCTTGAACTGCACTCATTAACAGTTAATTCACTAATTATATTTCTTAAATTTCTTTTTTTTTATAACGTTTAAATAGAAAATCTCTCCTAGGCAATTACATAGTTAATTTTGACGCAGTGAATCGTTATTTAATCGCGAAGTTCTCTTGTGATATGATGTCTAAATACATTAATGTTTTCGTTATTATGTAGTGAAGTGGTGGAGTAGATGAGATGGAAGGTATTTTGCAGAATTTTTTTTTAACAAAATGCAATTTTCTACCAAAAATGTTCCTTTTATTTTCTTCAAACATGGAAATTATGCTCAGAGAAATGACGAATTTGAATGAAGTAAAATTCTACTTGGAATTTTCGTATTCATCTCATCAATATTTTTGTTGGAAAATAATAAACTCTTTTTTTCTCAATGAAAATGGTTCAATTACCTGAAATAGGTAATGCATTCATTCTAACTAAATCCTCTGTTAGAATCAAATGAAAGATTTATTCGACAATGATTTCACCACTCACTAATGAAGTCTTTATTTTCATAAAAAAACATAAGTTTATATTTGAAAACTTATTAAATTTATTTAAGGGGGACTGCTATGAGTTTTAAAAGTCGCGAACTGTTGGAGAGACATTTCTCATGTATTGAAGATGGATTATATCAGTAGGGAAGTGGTAAAGGAGATGTCAATTTTCACTGTTGACCAGTTTTCAATCAATATCTCGGAATCTCAGGGAGATAACGAAATTTTTGTTACAACCTTTTTTGTGAAGCCGATTGAGTGCTACAACAAATGTAATTACGAAAATTTCGTTATCACCCTTAGATTCCCAGATATTGATTGAAAACTGGTCAATAGTCAAAATTGACTTATCTCCTTTTACCACTTCGCTACTCATATATATCCAAAAACGAATAATTAGTGCAAAAATATTAATTGTTTATTCTTCGTTTATCCCGCCGACACTTAAAATATTGAAAATAGTTCAGGGCCACCAATTTTTGAGCTACAGAGGTTTTTTTTTTCAAAATTTTTGAAAATATGTTTTCAATAATAATTACGAATTTTTTTTTTTAAATTCAACTCTTGCACAGCTAATTTCGTTTTGTTCAATATTGAAATTTGCGACATTCAAATAAAATAGGCAGAAAAATTATCCCTAAAATATTTGAAATATATTCTTGATTCTTTCAGAAACATTTTTCGGGCTATTTTACATTTAAATAAAAAATAACGAAATTAGCTGTGTTGGAGTTGAATCTCAAAAAACTAATTCGTAATTGTTATTGCCCACATTTTTTTTTAATTTTGAAAAAAATAAAGTTTTATAGCTCAAAAATTAGAGGTCCTCTACTATTTTTAATATTTTAAACGTCTGTGGGACTAACGAACAATAAACAATTAATTTTTTTGCACTAATCATTCGTTTTTAGACATTTATAATCGATTCTCAATGTATGAGAAATCGCATTCAAATAGCCCATGACTTTTCAAACTCATAGTAGCCTCCCCTTGATAAAATTTATTTATTAACTAAAATAATATATTAAATAAAGCCATACTTTGTCCTGAAATCCTACAATCATCTATTAAAAAAAAAATTAACAAAGCAATCAGCAAAGAATCCCCAGAGTTGCCTCCATCCACCACTTCAAAACTCAATTACTTCTTCAAACACTTCAGTGATTTCGTGTAATTCTCTCATTTATTTATTTACTACTTACGTACCTAGCCTCTTGAAATAAATCCCCAAATGTTTTCCTTAAAAAAGTAAACTAATTAGTTTTGTATCGCAGTACTCCGCAAATCAAGTCGGATCAGCTTGAGTTTTAATCCAGATTTAAATGCAGGGCACGGGTCGTTACGAGCACCACCTCCCGGGACTCCCTTCATCCGACATAGTGGCCTCCGAGCCGGGTCGTAAGCCGTTCGAATTCTCGTAAATATTCGATCGATGATGATTGATCATCATTTGATACTGAACGAACGAAAGAACGTAATACCAACAGCCAATCCGTTATTTCTGATTATCCTGTTTTGTTTTGTGGAGTAGAAAGACTGAGTTACTGCTCAGATCCCCATACAGAGAAGAGAATTTCTTGATTCTTGAGATATAGCTTTAACTTGTTTTCTCATCAATTAATTACTAATCATCTCATGTTATCATAGATTCAGTAGCGAAGCGGTAGAACGGTTCAAGTCCATTTTGACTATTGGTCAGCTTTCAGTGAATAATTCAGTAGCGAAGTAGTAAAACGGTTTAAATCAATTTGACTATTGGCCAGTTTTCAATGAATATCTCGGAATCTAAGGGAGATAGCAAAATTTTGGTTCTAAACTTTTTTGTAGAACCGCTTGAGAGCTACAACAAATATAATTACGAAAATTTCGATACCTCCCTTAAATTCGGAAATATTCCTCAAAAACTCAACTGGGAGATGAGTCGGTTTAAACCGCTTTACCACTTCGCTACTGAATTAAGTTAGTGGTTCATTGTATTTTTTATTCTTTCATGGATTTTTGAAAATAATAAAGGTAAGAATAAACAATTAAAGGAACATATAGTTTGATGTGACATTTCTGCCGTGACTTATTGCAGTTAGAATTATATTATTTCACACTAAATAATCGCTTCATGTCACAAGATAGTTAGATTGCGCCAAGTATCATTAGTTAATCTTCTTCAGATAATCTTTCATTCGTAGGATAATCTTTGCTGAAGATGCTAGATTATACAAATCGTTTTTTATCGATTTGAAAAAAGATATTTTTCAAAAGATATTTTTTTTCATTATATATTATATACAAGGGAGTGGGGCAAAATGAAACAGTTGAAAAATGACAGTTTGACGCAATTCAAGCACAAAAAAATTTATTTATTAAAAACGAGTTAAATAAAAACTCGTTTTTATTTTTGACGGGAGAAGATTTTGTCAGTGGATTAAGGACAGGATGGATTATCTTTCGAACGTTGTCTCGATTGTTTTTCCATCTTCATAATGTGAAATATATTACAATTTCCATTGGATTTTACATCACGTAAGAGTCCCTAAAAATTATGATTGTACAATCAAAAAAAGTTTGAAAAAAAACTAAATATTTTCAAAGAGCGTTTTTAATACATCAAATTATTAATTTTGTAATTGCCTCGCTATTGGGTTTATTTCCCAATATTATTCAAAAAGACTCTTTGAAAATGTTCAGCTTTTTTTCAACGTTTTTTTGATTGTACAATCGTAATTTCTGGAGACTCCAGGGCTATGTAAATCTGAATAGCAATTGGAGATTATTTCAGATTATCAAAATAAAAAAAAACAAGATCACGGTTGAAAGATAATCCTGGATCCCGGGCCTTAATTGAAAAGAAAATGAAACAGCAAAATCCAAAGTCCAGAGGAAGGCCCCGAGGGTTGAGCCCCTGAGGGAAAAAAGGAAAATGTGATGCTGAATTTCAATCGAATGAAAAAAGAACAGTGTAATCACCCTAATTTAATCAATTGAATAACACATAAAATATTCCATGTTTACTTGAAAGGAGAACTGCGGATAAAACTAGTGAAAATTATAAACTTGACAAGGTCTTAGTTCGGTTGAAGAGAACTGAATCGGTTTACCGCATCGCTACTGAATTGTCTAGATAAATCTGACGAGCCAATACCGAATCACCACAAATTCAAAATCGATGAGATATCTCCTAAAACAAACAGATTAAAAAACGCGTCCCATAATTCAGTAGCAAAAAGGTAAAACGGTTTAAGTCAACTCATCTCCCAGTTGAGTTTTTAAGGAATATTTCCGAATCTCCGGGAGATAGCGAAATGTTTGTAATCACATTTGTTGTAGCTCTCAATCGGCCCTACAAAAAAGTTCATAACAAAAATTTTGCCATCACCCTCAGATTCCCAGATATTCATTGAAAATTAGCCAACAGTCAAACAGTCTCAACTTCTACCGTTTTACCACATCGCTATTGAATATAACTTCACTGTACAAAAACAGCAATAATTTCAGTAACGACTTCTGCTGTCCGCAATAATGAAAGACCGATAGCCCTTGCCCTTTCAAGAGATTCTCTCCTCCTGTCGCAGAGCTCTCGTCTAATACCTAAAATGGCCATCTATGTGGGAACGCTATATCCACTTATTTCTGACTACACTGGAGAGTCTGCGTCCCCACATAAGGTTGTATCATACGATTGTCCCCTGTATATGCTGAGGATCCTGATTTCCCTGTGGCTGTTGGGTATTAACCTGTCCTTTACTCTGGACAATTGGTGGATCATAGAGACCCCCAAGTGAACCGCCAAGACCCGCACCCAGAGGTGGACCAAGTGGAGCGCCTAAGCCAGTACCAAGTGCTGGCATAGATGGTAAACCAACATCGAGTATACCAGTATTGCTGGCATTGCCCCCAGGTATACCCTCTTCAGGTGGTGTTACCTCTAGGCCAATTGAGCCATTAAGTGCTATTTTAATAGGATTATGATTTGTTGGATGGGACAACGCACCGAGGCCGATGTCCTCCAGGCTGCTCTTTCGTCGCGTGGTGAAACCCTGTCGTAGTGAATTGCTTCGTCTGAGCAGGATATCGTCTACCACGCGCAACGAATTCGAACGGCCGCGCAGGCTTCCGGCAACGGTGGGACTGTCCGGTAAAGAGAGTGAATTAGACTTGGTGCCACCGAGTGGTGGTGCCCTAGCCAAACCAATTCCCGAGCCCCTTCTACTACCCCCACCGCCGCCTATTCCTGAGGAAGCAACAGCTGCTGACATCTGGGCGACCAGCTGAGCCGAGCAGAAACTGATGTTCGATTTCCGCCGGGAGTTATGACGCTCGAAGGTCTTCTGCGCTGAGAAAGGACTTGGTCGGACCAGGTACACGATGTCACCCTCCTCCAGCTTCAGATCACAGCTCGGGTTGATTATCACGTAGGAGAGACTGTTGCGCTTCTCGGAGACGTCGTCGTAGTCGGCCACTGGGAGGTTGAGGGACTCCATTCGGGAGCGGACGAGGTTGGCGATCTCGGCGCGCTCTATCTGCTGGGTGTGGTTGTCGCGGGCCTCGTCGGCTATCGAGACTGAGTACTGGGGACAGAAAATTCGGGGGAGTTAATGAGAGCTGTGGGCGGTCGTTCGGGTTGTTTTATTGCGTGCGGTTGGGGCTCCCACTGCGGCGCGTACTTGGCGGAGACACTACCGCATCTGGCTCATTATACGACCTCTGCGTGCGCCCTATCGGGCATCGACGTCACTCACTCGCTTTTTGTCCGGTCTGATCGACATAACCGGCAACCGAGACACATGCTCCATATGAAAAAATATATTTCCGAAGGCTCTCGAGGTGCTCAGCAAAATATCATTTGATATTGAAATGTCAGGAATATTAGTCCAGAAAGAAATGTTGAGACCAGGGATAGCCATACTTATAAATTATAATTACTGGTAAATTATTGAGTAGTCAATTTGTTAATATCACTTTTAAATTTTAGTTGTTGAAGTAATCATCAATTTAAATAGTCAAATTTTGAATTATTCATTATGGAGTAATTGAGTTAGGAAGACTGACGATTATTTGGATAATCGGAAGTCTCTTATAAGAAATTTAGTATTATCTACTGAATTGAAAATTTATAGTTCCATATTTTTAACTTTCCGATAGAAAGTCATTGGTTTTACCGCGGAAATGAAAAATCGTAATTTCATGAAATATCGACGTTTTACGACGAATAGAAGCTTCCCGGATGGTTTATATATATATAACCGGCAATGTGTGTGTGTGTGTGTGTGTGTAGCCACTTTTTTTCGTTAACGCACTCGGGCGAACGCGTAGTGCGATCGAAATGAAATTGGTCGCAATCGCTTAAGACTGAATTAGATTGGGAGAGAAAACAAAATTTATTATTAATTGGAATTTATAAAAACTGAAAAGTTTCGTAAGAAATTTCAGAAATTTCAATTTTAAATTTCAACTCGCATCGGGAAGATATACAGTGGACTCTCCTTTATCCGCCGACTCCGTAATTTGCGCTCACTCCCCTCGAGGCCTGATGCCCCTCAAAAACCTTCCACCACTCCATATCTATCCTGCATCCTTCTCTTTGACGTCATGCGCTATGAAATGCGCAGTGGGTCACAAATGTAAACCACTGCCACGATTCCCCCCACTATTCCCGATCCTTTCCCTCTTCTAATGCTGCTGTAAACTGGACGAGTGGGGATGTTCCTTTATCTGCGTTTCACATGAAATGACGTCACGACCGAGTCCCGAGGCCGGCGGATAAAGGAGAGTGCACTGTACATGCGTCCCTTAAAGGGACACATGAAGCAAATTTCAAATTTCAAATTTTTTAATATTCAATTCATCATCAATTGGAAATTTAGATTATCAATTATTTTACTATTTTTTAATTTCGATTAGTAAATTGAAGCGTTGATCAATATAAGTCGAACATTCTTTCAATATTGAAGAGTCGGAAGATTGATGGCCATCCCTGGTTGAGCCTCTCTCAGCTTCACAGACGATGAAGGAGATAATTCAGGCAATAGTCAGACATGTCACATGGACTTGAATCGTGTAATCATAACAATTTCCGGGGAATTCACTTGCTACAACTGTTAATTTATTGCATTTCGGACATCGACGATTATGAGTGAGATTGAATGAATAATTCTTCAAGGAACATTGTAATTTCTCTCTGCCCATCAATAATAGAATTCATTGATAGATAATCCCAATAATAGATAAGAATAATCACAATGATCGTTCACAAGTGCATTAAAAAATCAAGCACGACATGAATTCACAGAATTTAATTAAGCACATGACACGTTAAACACATATGCAATTTACTCACTGCCGATGCACCCTTTTCACGGGTAGAGCAATTCGAGAGGCACGCAGCAGCCGCTGTACGGCGCATCTTGTACGTGACACCAACTCCAGTATCGCTCTCAGCATCCGAGTCCTGTTAAAAGAGGACAAGCAAGATATTGTGCTAATCCTTACTGACAACTGTTCCAGTTACTGCTCAATTGGGTGATGTTATTGATCTCTCAATTATTCTATGGATAACAGGCCGGTGGTTTCCTGAAAATAAACCCTTGCAGGGTTCTAACGACTAGGACAAACTATTCTAGATTGATCAAATGAATTTGTTTTTCTAGATTAATCAATTTCTAAAATGTGCACTAAAGTTTTATGCGGGGTTGTTAAAAATAAAAGGACTTCCTCAACACTGAAGTTTCCACTAGCGTTCAATGACTTTCAAGGGAGTATTATAAAGATGCAATAAAAAGTTGATGGAGTTGAATTTTTCATGTAATAAAATCACATTGCAGTCTTAAATGTAAGAAAATTGAAAAGAGATCAAGTACTTTGAAAGGGAATAAGAACCTTGAAAGGATGTCAATAGAAAATACGTTCGGAGGGGAATTTTCGAGAGGAGGAGGAGGAGGCGAGGGAGAGTGGCTAAAAGACGCTAAAAAGAGTTATGAGGGATAGTTCGTTCATCTAGCAGGAATTCGGTCAGTAACTCATTAACAAAGGTCGAAGACGAAAAATTTCATTACAATTTTCTCGGCCAAATCACCCCCTCGAGGGTTGGGACGCCCTATCGACTCCAAAATAAGTCCTCAAATTTTCCTGCAATATTCACCAATTTTCTTCAATGCAAAACGATCTCCAATTTTGCTCCAAAATAAGAGGACTTCCTCGACACTGAAGTTTCCACCAGCGTTCAAAGACTTTCAAGGGAGCATTATAAAGATGCAATACAAAGTTGATGGAGTTGAATTTTTTATGTAATAAAATCATATTGCAGTCTTACATGTAAGAAAGATGAAAAAAGATCAAGTACTTTGAAAGGGGATAAGAAACTTGAAAGAATGTCAATAGAAAAAACGTTCGGGGAGAATTTTTTATCACAATAACGCGGGTGGAATGAAACGGTTGTGGGGTGAGAGGAGGAGGAGGCGAGGGAGAATGGCTAAAAGACGCTAAAAAGAGTTATGAGGAATAGTTCGTTCATCTAGCAGGAATTTGGTCAGTAACTCATTAACAAAGGTCGAAGACGAAAAATTTCATTACAATTTTCTTGGCCAAATCACCCCCTCGAGGGTTGGGACGCCCTATCGACTCCAAAATAAGTCCTCAAATTTTCCTGCAATATTCACCAATTTTCTTCAATGCAAAACGATCTCCAATTTTGCTCCAAAATAAGAGGACTTCCTCGACACTGAAGTTTCCACCAGCGTTCAAAGACTTTCAAGGGAGCATTATAAAGATGCAATANCAAGACGCTAAAGAGAGTTATGAGGGATTGTTCGTTCACCTAGATTACTATCACGATGCAGGAATTTAGAGTCATGAATAATGAATTCTCACCAAACATGGTTCGACGAACTCTGTGTCACACGTCACACTATGCAAACGATGATTTGCTATTCTATTCCCCAATTACTGAATATCTTTATCAAATTATTCTCAGGTCGAGTAATTGAAAATTCTGGGGGATAATTGATTAGGGAATCAATTGGATGGTTGGTTCACTTATTTCATTCGAAGGACGCCAATTAACTCGGAATGGAAAGTAAACATTGACGATGCAGCATTATTCGACGTTGAATGAGCTTATTCGTTTTCTTCGGATATTTTAAATGTCGTTTTCCGAGTTTTTAATCGCTGAAGAAGATCTAAATGATTGGAAATTATTCGGCTGATCGGGCTGGTACGCTTTACGCTCCAAACGCAAATCCGATTTGACAATTTTTTTCACTCATATTTTACAATCGCACTTTTACCATCGCTAATTGACAATTTAAATTGAAAATTCAACTTATATATAACTTATTATTATAATAAATTGATAATAATGTAGTTATATATAATTATTATTATAGATAATTATAATATAGTTACAATTATTAGTATTCTATATTTGTATTATTTATTATTATATTTTACTATTCTTCAAATTTCAATGGTGATAAGTAAACCTTAATTATTGTAAGGTGCAACTTCTCATAAAATTACAAAAATATTCCGAAAATGATTGTTGGCGATCCCTGATTTTGACATTTTTGAAAGAATGCGGTTTAAACCCATTTTATTAGAACCCATCATCTCAATAGATTAACTAATTGAATTCTACATAATTTACCCTCTATCCGTATGATCATTCAGTGCAGTTCACAAAGATATAAAAACTCCATTTGAATATATTTCATCCAGGTGATTCGGACTACGTTAAACTCAAAAGCATAAATGCAAGGAGGAATGAGATGAGATACAGACAGATGGACATAAAAAAGGGGGGAGCTAGCGCCAGAGAGCACGACCATGCGCTACTCACAGCCATCTCAGCTTTTTCATCTCTCTATTCATTAAACTGTTGGGCTTTCTTTTTCAGCTGTCTCTTCTACAATTGGGCTCCCTCACTACTCCCAGAGAAATCATATTTTACTCACGTTCGAAGTATCCGTCACACTCGTGTCCTGCGTTCTGTAGATACCAATTGGTATTTCGTACGTTGTCGAGCAGAGTTTTTGATAGAGTCTGCCGTAGGTTCGTATCCACATGTCTTCCTTCGTTATTTGCATCTGTAATTAGACGAGTCCATTCATAAGTTACTCCCTCTGGATTTCCGGAAAAAAATCTAAATTACTTAATTGATTGCATTCCAACGAGTTGCTTCGCGTGCAACTCTTGGATATCCTTATTGCCACTATGAGCTTTCCGTGTTTTTAACTCGTGATCACTCGCGCTCGGCCGCCAGTCTTCATCCGTCGCGCGGTTAGCGCAGCGCCGCTTGGGTAAACCGAGCGCGCTGTTGCCACCTTGGCGCTTACCGCTATGCGCGCATTTCATAGTGTGACAGTGAATGTGGCAACACTGGCGCTCGAAGAGTTGACAGGAACTCACTCGCACCGGGCGGCGCGGCGCCGCCTTTCTGTCCGCTCGACGTTTCTTTAATTTTTCTAGCTAAACAAATTTCCCGAGAAAAAAACGGACAACGCCAACGCTTAATAAAAGGATTGAACTAGGAACTCTAATTTTTTCGAAATTTTTAACCCTAGTCGGGCCACCAAACGCGACCCAGCGACTTTGGTCACCTCCGCGGGGATTCGCCACCGTGTTATTTAGGCTTTAGCGTTGCCGAATTTAGTCTACACTGCCCGGACGCGTTTAGCGAGTTTTCGGCAACGTCGCGTCATGGGTAATTTTATTTAACATGGGAAAAAATAATTTATCTGTCCGAAATAATTTATTTTCGGTAGGAATTTTGGGAAATATGTGGTTCTAAAAACTACTATAATTTTTTAAACACTTCAATTGATAAAGTCAAATTTTTTAAATTTTTTCCGGTTCGCCAGTCAATTGTAATTGAAGGAAAACGACGGGCGGCGCGGTTTGCTTCATAGGGTGACCAATTTAGGGTTAAGCGTCGAGAAGCACGCTAAAATATTAAAAAATGAAAAAGGGCGGCGCCGGGCTCATCGAGCGAGTGATTGAGGGTTAATGCAGGTCAAATAATTATCCAAGATGAAATTTTCAAATTTTTGAGAAAAGACATCTGTTAGATGGATTTTTGTTTCACAAATGTCCCTTCTACTTTTATTCTTTATGAAAATAGGTAAAGGGATTATGGTCTCGATGAAAATCGTTTACTTGAGAGATTTTTTCTCCTCCAATAAAGTCGCAACATGATATTACGGGTTTATGGGTCAAAACCGCGTGGATTTTTCTGCGGGAACGTAAATTTGCACAATAGAGATATTATTCTCAGAAGAGCGGTAGTGATAACAAGGAAAAAAAGGAATACAGGGGTTTATGGTTCTGCAGGAAGGTGTTTATGATATTCTAAAGTAATTTTGTTTTGAAGGAGTTTAATAATGATGCACGTAATTTGTGGTTTTAATTGTTCATTTTTTTTACGATTTTGGTAATGAGGATGTCATAAAAAATAATGAAAGATATTACCAGTAAAAATTTCAGAAGTTTCGTACTTTAATCTAAGCAAAAAATTATGGAAGTGAGGTGAAATTTTCGTTTATTCTTGAAATTTTGTTTTTTTTTAATCATAGGAAAAAGTCCAAATCAATAGTTTTATAATTGGATCCAGATTAAGACAAATTGATTTTTTTCAGATTTTTCCTAGATCTTTTAAATTCATCATTACTTCGGCACGATCAGTGGCGTTCGTAACTTTTGTGCGATCAAAGTGTGAACCCTTCGTTACTCGCGTCCACGACACCGCGCCGGTGAAATTTGAATTTTTAGTACAACTTCCAAAAAAGCTCATTAAAAAATATGCAAAAATTTGCATGCCTCACTGATTTTATCTCAAAGCATATTCCGCCATTTCCAATCACAGTCAAAGCCCCTGATTAGCGAACATTCGCTCCTATGTTAACTGGACATAAAAAATACTGCGAGGTGCCGCGACGCGACTGATCGTATGATGGAAAAATTTCGCACGGCGTTGCGACGCTTGTGGCTGCCGGGACTGCCGGGAGATCAGCGAGTCCACTCTCCGAATGAATTGTGGCAACGGTGCGCTCAACTTTAGATTACGGCGCGGCGCCGCGATGCGAGTAATCACCTCGGGCAGTTTCACGCGAGTAATGAGGGATTAGGGGGCCTATCATGAACAAAAAACGAAGCGATCGCATCACATGATTAGTGAAAACAAATGAAGGCACAATGTATTTTAATTGTTATGAAATGAAATGACATGTTGCAATCGCTTAGTTTTCTGTTCATGATAGGCCCCTAGGACCGAAAAACATCCGCAGAAGATGTCTGAAATTCAGGCATCAGTTTTCGTCCTGTAATTTGCTTACTTTCGTTTTCATTGATTTAATGAAACGCACATTTCCATTCGCAGCTTCACAACACAAGGCCGACGTTCGCTTGTTTGCACACTAATGCAAATGCAGCAATAAAAATATAGAAATAACGTGTGAACATACCGAGGTCAGGAATCCAGAGCCCGGTGCTTGGTCAATACCTAGCAGGAGTCTGACGAATGTTATCACATAGTCCTTGACAAAGGCTTGATACAAAAGTGTGTCCAGCATTGATGCACTGAAGACACTACCAGCGGCGAATGGCAGCCGGAACATATACGATATGTGGGAGCCTCTCTCCTTCTCCCTCTGCACAACATTTTTCATTGATCAATCATTTCACCCAGATTCTTTCCCATCCCTCTTCATTTACTATTTGATGAATATTCTATCAGAGAAATGCTGGGCTCTTGGGGTGTGAACACAATTCAGCTCACTTTTTTTTAGTATGATTCGTAAGAATATTGAAACATTAAAAGTGCAGGTGCTGTGAGATCTAGCACACATTGCATGCATTCGTATAAATATTTATTCACTAGATTTTTTCATGTTCATTGATTCATTTGGTGAGAATTCAATCTGCAGTGAAGTGGTCAAGGACTGGAGGTAAACTTGAACTTTCACCTTATGGATTTTTTATTCGTTGTCTACGAATTTTCGTGAATTTTTTATCAACTCATTGCAAAATTTCCGATTTTTTTTTGAGAAAACAGTATTTACAAAGAAAAATTCTCAAAAAAAAATTTAAGTTGAGTTCCGAAAGTCTTAATTTGAGGCATTCAAAAGTATCAACTTGAGTCTCAAATTGAAATCTTGAAAAGTCTCAACTTGAGAATTTCTAAACTTTCAATTTAAGAATCTCAAGCTTCAAATTAAGACTTTTGTCAATCTTATTTTAAGACCTTTGAAATCTTAAAATAAGGTACTATTTTTTTGTGTTGATTTTGTTCTGCCATCGATTGTCACCAATTTGCCATTAAATTGCTACTATCTGAATCAGTAACGAAGTGGTAAAATGCTTTAAGCCGATTTTGACTGAATATCTCGGGATCTGAAGCAGATAGCCAAATTTTTCTTATAACCTTTTGAATAGAGCGGATTAACATTTACCAAAAAGGTCACCAATTGAGAACAATTGAATTAAAGGCCTTTTGAGACATGTCTTTTCTTAAATAAATAATTCGGATGAATTAATAAATTTGAATACAAAATATAACTTGGCTGAAGGCCTACACCCGGCGCGGCCTGGGCCAAGGGCTGCCAGGACTCAAGAAAATTCATTTATAGTTTAATTCGACACAATAATCAACAAATTGGACGCCAGTTAGTTTGACGACAAATAACCCTTCCGCTCTTTTCAGTACCGCGGATTAACATCTACAAAAAAGGTCATAACGAAAATACATCTATCTGCTTTAGATTCGGAGATATCCATCGAAAGCTTAGCTAAAAGCTAAGTCGACTTAGATCGTTTTACCGCTTTGCTACACATATGGAAAAATCGTATAGAAATTTTCTATACGGATTGCGTATAGAAATTCTATAGAATTTCCGTATATGATATTCGGATATTTCTATACGAATTATTTCTATATATAAATTTTTACATAAATTTTTGTTTTCGTACGAAAGATGTTTGAACGCTCCATAGAAAAACGTAGAGAAATGTCACGATTCCATACGAAATATTTCTATACATGTGGCAAGGGGTTGTATAAGATCAAACCTACAGAAATCGTATAGAAATAATTTGTATAACAAATATCCGCATAGAAATATCCGAATACCATATACGAAAATCCTATAGAAATTCTATACGCAATTCGTATAGAAAATTTCTATACGATTTTTTCATACGTGTACTGGAATGATTTCAGCAAAAAATGTCAAGAAATTCGGTAAAACCCTCCGAAAAATCTAAATAAACCCATTAGGTCAGAAGATATTGAAAGAATAGTTGGTTGCACTTCGGCTTCACCAATTCACTGTTGAATTTCATGACGTAGAAGAGGAGAATGACTATCCCATGCTTTTTATCGTTAATTCATGATCATTGAAGGGATTTGAGTACCGCCGGGTAATTAATTCGACTAATTAGCTCTGTGATTAATTAACTGTTAAATTGAAGCTTCATCAGTGTTTTGTCATCGACTATTCGACTTTCAGGGCGTCAATAATCACAGAATTCATTAATGAGCAGGTTGATTGAACCAATGTTAGGTACTCAAATTTCCTCAGTAATTGATTGACTACACGGCGGAAAAAATTGGAGAAAAATTATCGAACAAGTCAAGTAATCGTGGAGATTTTCACCCTATATCGAGGAAAAAGAGCGAGACGAATCCCAATAAGCAAAGGTACCTATCGATATTAATTTCTAATACGTTCCGCGAGATATATGTCACAGCAACCATCCACCAACATTCCATGTGTGTTTTTTGTCTGATGGTACGCACCAGGAATGTACACTGAGAGAAAAACAGTAAAAGTCTCAAACAAGTCTTACTCGTGCCAAACATGCGAAATAGTTATTGCAAAAATAGATTTCAGTAGCGAAGTGATAAAACGGTTTAAGTCGACTCATCTCCCAGTTGAGTTTTTGAGGAATATTTCCGAATCTAAGGGCGATAGCGAAATTTTCGTTACTACATTTGTTGTAGTTCTTAATCGGTTCTAGAAAAAAGATTATAATAAAAATTTAGCTATCTCCCTTAGATTCCGAGATATTCATTGAAAACTGGTCAATAGTGAAAATTGACTTGTACCGTTTTACCACTTCGCTACTGATTTAGTCATTTCAAAAAAATTATTTTCTCTGGACAAGCAAGAAACAGAATTTCTAGCACTACTTCCTCGTTATTCGATGCTCTCATACGTATTTTGCTCCCGGCAAATGCTCGTTTTATATGAAACGAGGGATAGTAGTTTGTCGTTTCGGCTATTTAATATCCACAGACACAAAATGAATTGTTAAATGAAATAATAATAATGATATGGCAGGAATCTTGTAAATTAGCTAAATTCTTTTATATAATTCTTCTAAATTAGCTTGTAATTATTGTTTTCTACCTTCGCGCCATCAAATATTTCCTGAAAGAAGCAAATAAGGCACAATGGTCAATCACATTGGTTGTCATACTGGTAATGACCTGGAAGAGCTCTCTCTCTCTCGTTACTCGGACGTGAACGAATACAGATCGTATAATTTAGTTGACAGTAGTTCAAGTAGTCTGAGCCATGTTGATTTGTCGATTGTCGTATATTTGTAAATTTTAACCAGTTTGCACACAAGGTTGCTTGCCTATATAATTATTTCAGTAGCGAAATGGTAAAACTGTTTAAGTCGACTTATCTCCCAGTTGAATTTTTGAGGAATATTTCCGAATCTAAGGGAGATAGCGAAATTTTAGCGATTACATTTGATGTAGAACTCAATCGGCTCTACAAAAAATGTTATAGCAAAAGTGTTGCTATCTCCTTTAGATTCCGAGGTATTCTCTGAAAACTGGTCAATAATCAAAATGAACTTGTACCGTTTTAACATTTCGGTACTGATTCGTTCTAAATTTGAAACGTGTAATTGTAATTTTGTGTGGCTGAATGAGTGAAGTTAATTTGAGGTAAGAGATGTACTTTTTTTATTTACATCGGAGTAATGCAATGACTTGAATTTATATGTAAGGAATGAAATTATTCTCTCTTCATCAGGCAGTACATTTTGACCATAATTATTCAGTTAAAACATTTAATAAACGAGACATTTATTTGTATTAATTCTAACATTTTCTTTGAGTTACTTCTCATAATAAAAAAAAATCAACAGACAATCATTTCACAACTTCTTCGGTGATTTCATTTATTTCAGACGATTTCACGTGATTTCGGAATGATTTCATGTGATCTCGAAGTGATTTTGGAATGATTACATGCCAGAGTGGCGCCGTGATTTCGGGAGTGAGAAGCCCCTCGCATATTCTCCTTTATGAGCAGAAGAATATAAGTTTGTGATATTATGACGATTTTCCTCTCAGTATGCATTGATCAAGGCCCGTTGACTAGTGCTCTACGCAAGCTCGTGCACAATGTGTGTTTCTGCGTGTAATGTGACCTTGATTATTACACTAAGTGAAAAATTGGCATAATATCACAAAAATCATTCCTTGAGGGAAAAACATCGCATACATTTGATCAATTTATGGTAGATTTCAGACAAGAAATCGATGCTCTTTGGGCTAAGGAGGAAGTTACTGAATGAAAAGGTGATGTCTTTTTCGAAATGAGATAATGTTCCTTAAAAGACAAGAATAGTTTGACAGAAGGAAAAGAAGAGCGATTATATTTTTTTAATATCTGGAAGTTTTCCTCTGCATAAACTCTCTATTCATTCAATATGAAAGTCTCTGATTCATGATTCACTGAATCGAAGCTTTTAATATTTTTAGTCATTTTCTCATCTTCTGACACGAAAAAACCGATTTCTTGGGGCAAGAAATTCTCACTTTATCGTGAAATATTCATGTTCAAGTCATGAACACTTCACCGAAATCTGACATTGTCTGACACATTATCCGGAATTCTTAACCCAAGAAATTTATCCTCAAGAGATGAGATATTTTGCGCATGAAATTAGTTTTGTGATATTATGACGATATTTCTCTCAGTGTACAACGGCTTTGGTATAGTTAGCAAGCTGACACGTGATATTGGATTCATTCGTAGTGACAGTCAATCGATCAATCTAATCGTCATTCAGATAATGAATTCAGAGGTCAGAGTGAGTGTTATTGTGTTACCGGGGAGCCCATGGGAGGCTCATCGGGATGGTTGTCACCGGAAGTAGCACTGAGGAGTACCTTTTCCATTTTGCTGAGGTGTAGGGCGTACTTGTCGTGCGCCCGGAATTGCATGAATCTCATATTGCTCGACTGCGACAGCTCAGTTATGCTCTTTATGCTGGGGAAGAATCTGTTGAATATTCATTGATTAATATTCGGGAATTTCATCAGTTGTCTGGTTAGAATGTGCGTTGGGAATGAGAATGTGCGGGGTATTTTGGATTCCTTTGAGGGGAAGTAGAGAGATTGGTTGTATTGTAGGCACGCTGAGAGAAAAAGGAACAAATTTTCAGACAATTCTTGCTTGGGTCAAAATAATCGGCAGTTGAAAATTAGTAAAATGGGATATTTCGATACGAGTGAGACGGAATTTTCAGTTCGAGTCCGTCAAACGCCATTTGCGGACATTGTGGAGAAATATCATTTCGGTTACTCGGCCGAAAATAGCAATTTTTGAATTATGGATTTCACCACACAGGCCATTGTGTGGAAAAAAAACCGGCGCAATTTTTTTATTCTGTTAAATATTTAATGACTCTGTTTGAAGTTTAAGATAGTATTCATATCGGTGAACATTCATTTCCGCATGTTTATTTTTAATTATTCACGTTTCTAGGAACAAATTATCACGCTTGGGCTTTATGTCTTGTTCTCGATAGATAATCAAGAATTCCAGTTTGTGGTAAAACTAGAACAACATTATTTTAGAATTTTTTCACGATAAGATAGTTATTAAAGTAAATAATTATTAATAATTATTACAGAATAGCCTTCTCTAATAATTATTAGTGGAGAGTGGAGCAAAATGAAAGTGTTTGACGGAATTCAACTAGAAAAAACAATTTGTTAACTTTTTTTTATTATTGGGAATACTGATGAGAATAATAATTTTCATTCCGTAGAATGGAAAATTATTGAGAAGTTTCGACGGGAGAAGATTTTGTCAACGGGTTCATTGAAAAGAAAATGAAAGTAAAATCTGAAGTCCAGAGCAAGGCCCAGAGGGAGAAAAAGGAAAATGTGATGCTGAATTTCAATGGAATGAAAAAAGAAAAGTGTAATCACCCTAATCTAATCAATTGAATTATACATGAAATGTTTCATATTACTTGAAAAGAGAACTGCGGATAAAATTAGTGAAAATGATTAATATTGTTGTCTCGATGTAAGAAATATATGAAAAACCTTTGGGAGTTTCGAATGAGGAGCGAACACTATAAAAAAAATGAAATTTCATGAACAGTTGACTACTAATTTTCAGGACAGTGACACTGAATGCGATTTAGGGGGAAAAAATAATGAAATTTCAAGTTTCACTAAATATTCAGTAAAATTCCAGAATTGTAAGCGGCTTAAAGATGAGAATTCATTCATTTATTTGAATTTTCAATCTAATATGAATATTCAGTGTCAAATTACATTGAATTTTTAGTGAAATCTGAAATTTCATTATTTTTTCCCCCTAAATCGCATTCAATGTCACAGTTCTGAAAATTCAAGAATATATTTACCGGAATTTTCTGGTGTTGTATTGATTTTCAGGGAAAAATGGAACGAAAATTCACAGTTCTGTTTGATTTTTCCACGAAATTCAGAATTTTCAATGACAACATTTCCTAAAATTTCAGTGGACCTTGAACACGAGGAAAATTTCCAGAATTTGGTACGGAAAATTCAGAGGAAAATTTTTAACAGTGAACATAGACTCAGCGATGACGAGGTCATAGTTTGGCTGCTGGCGAGTCAGGGGACAACCTGACTAGTGGGCGTTGAGATTGAGATCCAACAGGGGAGTGGGATTCATCTATGGGGATAGTCACTACGCTGTATAGGGGCTTCGAATAACAATGATTTTTTCGCACCGCATGTTCTTCTCCACCGAATAGAAAATTATTATTCTCATCAGTATTCCCAATAATGAAAAAAGTTAATAAACAAAAGTTGATGAAACAAATCCCGTTTCATTTTGCCCCACCCACCCCTACTAATATTTCAATTTATTTGCTATTCTCTACCACTCCACAATAGCCGACGAAAAGAGAAGAAAAATCGTAAATAAGAGCGGAAAACTCACTTGAACATTGTCTGAACAGCGACGATGGTATTGCAATCAGCCAGTGTATCTTCTTCAGCGGAATTGCTCAACTCCTTGTTGACAACAACGACATTTTCGGCAAGTGTGATACCAGCACGAAGCAGGTCGTCGAGACAGTCAATCGATCCAAGCATCCAATATACCAGTGGAAAATAAGAGATGGCGTCTAGAAAGGCAATTTCCGGTCTTCTCTCCAGCAGAAGAATGATCGGGTTAAGGGAAGTTTTCGATCTGTGTGAGGAAAACGTCATTTGAAACACCAGGGATGATTGAGTTGTTGAGATTAACAATTTGACTTACCTAAAGTGAGCTCGCAGGGGGATGATGAAATTGTATATTCCGTTACTCGCGTAATCCGCTGCTAATATGATCGTTTTGTTCTGCCAATTGTATTCTTTCGCATTTCTATAGCTGCAATGCTCACAAACCTGAAGAAAGAGATATTTATTTGCGTATGTTTTTGATGGAACATAAAAATATATGATTGCCTCTTATTCCAGGGAGATAAAGGAATTGGAGAGAATAAAAAAATTGAGTGAAAAATAACATAAAAATAGGATTGTTTCGTATTCCACGTAAATTCAAACATATAAGAGTAAAAAACAAAAAAAGGGAATTTAATTAACAGCAATTAATCATTCAATTCATCAATTCAGTAATTTCATTTACTCCACTTCCAAATTCAAAACCCATACTCGTTAAATAAAATAAATGAAAAATGGTTTTCGTCACAACCATTGTTTTGGTTCCGAATGGAATTTCTATGTAGTTGGATTTTAAATTGAGTTCGATGATTCATTGAATTCAACATTGCCCCAATGTTGGTAGCCAACATTGCCCCAACGTTGCTAACCAATATTGCCCCAACATTGGTTGCCAATATCACGTCAATGTTGGCAGCCAACATTGCTCCAACGTTGACGCCAATATTGCCTCAACGTTGGTTGCCAATATTACTCCAACGTTGGCAGCCAACATTGCCCCAACGTTGGTAAACAATATTTTCCTAACGTTGGTTACCAACATTACCTCAACGTTGGTAGCCAACATCGCGCCGACGTTGGTAACCAATATTGCTCCAACGTTGGTTGCCAACATTACCTCAACTTTAGCAGCCAACATTGCCCCAACGTTGGTAACCAATATTTCCCTAACGTTGGTTACCAACATTACCTCAACGTTGATAGCCAACATCGCGACGTTGAGGTAATGTTGGCAACCAACGTCGGCACCCAACATTGACCTAACGTTGGTAATCAATATTGCCTCAACGTTGGTTGCCGACATTATCCCAATGTTCATTTGTTTTTACCCTGAATATTGATTTCAAAATGAATTATTTCAATAACAGATGATGCGATCAATCTCGTGATCGAAGTTGGTCAAAATGGTTTTGAGAAGAACATTTAAATTGACAACTGAATGAATTTAAATAATTATTTTTTCACTCATCCTCGAAAAACGATCGGTCACATATACACACGCGCATACGTCCGGTCTGAAAATACTATATTCGACCTCCTGAGACCAAAATTAGTTATCCTCACCCAAAAAAAAAGGAAATTTCGGATTTGACAAATACAATGCTTTCATTCAGAAGCAAAAAATACTAATTTCAATTAAGTAAGCAAACCTGAGCCAATTGTAGACAGCACAATGGTTTTTTCTCCTTCAATAAATAACACAGCGTGGGTGATACTCCAATGAACGGCGACACCGGTGGAAATCCTTTGACAATACTGAAATCAACAGAATAAATTGAACCTCCCCCATAGGAATCCCCGAAATAATTCCCCAATACAATTCATATCAATTGCCCCCAAGGACCGGAAAAAAATAAAGACTGAGGAGTCATGCATGAGCTACGAGCATCCGCTACGTCATATGGATAGCAGCTAATAATTTAGCCATAGATTAGTCGATGTTTGCGGTTAAAACTGATAACGAGTAATGGTCAGGATATCGGTGAGTAACAAAACCACATTCAGTTCAGTTATGAAGGGACACACGAGTCGATTACTCTCCGGAAAATCGAAACGTCCTATTTGCCAGACGAAATGCTGAATGAATAATTCATTGTGACTTGAATAAACAATTCATGAATTTTTTCAAACACTGCTGTCGACGGAATAGTTCCGAGGAGCTAGGGGGCGAGAAAGTTGGGGAAATTCCACAGTCGAACTCTCGCCAATTCAATTTGAATCTTGCATCTCGTAAGTAGATTTATTCGCTGTGTTGTCAGCCACGGAAAATTGTAGGTGTTAATTTTTAATTTATTTTTAACGGGAATATCTCGTAAATGAACGGGTGTAGTTGTTTTGATTGACATCTTTACTTGTATCAAGAAATTCATGTGTCGAAAATTACCAAGCGCATAATATCTCCCACTAAGAAAAACAAATTTTAAGGCAAGAAATTTTATACATATCAAGAGAACCAGTTCTTAAATCAATTTAAGTGGTTTTTGCATCAAAATAATTGAGAAGTAGGGGAAAAACCTATTAAAAGAATTAATTCAATTATACTTGATTGAAAAATCGCTTTCTTGTCATCAAGAAATTGGCCTCGTCTTTAGGACAGATACAAAATTTCTTGACGGAAGTTTTTTTTTTCTTAGCGCAAAATATTTTGCTTTTGAAAATTTTTAAGCCACGAGTTTCTTGATATAAGTAAAGACGTAGGAGAGAGTGGGGCAAAATGAAATAGTCAAAAAAACGACTGTTTGACTCAATTGAAGCAAAACAAAAAAATTTTTTATTAATTATTTTTTTTGTCAACTTTTTTTTATTCTTCGGAGTAGTGATGAAAATAATAATGTTTTATTCAGTAGAATGGAAAATTATTGAGAAGTTTTGATGGGCGAAGATTTTGTCAATGGATTAATTGAAAAGAAAATGAACCAGCTAAATCCAAAGTCCAGAGCAAGGCCCAGGGAGAGACCCAGAGAGGGAAAAAGGAAAATATGATGCTGAATTTCAATCAAATAATCCATTGACAAAATCTTCGCCCGTCAAAACTCCTCAATAATTTTCCATTCATCTGAATGGAAAATTATTATTCTCATCACTACTCCCAAGAATAAAAAAAGTTGATAAAAAAATTTTTTTTTGCCTGAATTGTGTCAGTCGTTTTTTGACTTTTTTATTTTGCCCCACACTCCTCTACTTCTCAAAAAACGCTGTTTCTCTCAGTGTACTCTGCAAACATTTCTCGTCCAGCCAGAAACGTTTGGAATCATTACACTAATTCACATAAGGGAGAGTGGGGTAAAACGGTCCCTTTTGACTTTTTTTGTAATACTTATAACTCAGAAACAAATTCATTAATTGAGATCAGGCTAGGCTCATTCTAAAGGGGAAGAAGGGTACTTTCCACGAAAAAAAAATTATTTCATTTTATTTAAAATTAAATGAGCTGTTAACATTTTTGGAAAAATCAAAAGGGGCCGTTTTACCGCACTCTCCCCTAATAGATAATTCAATTTTGCAGTCTGTCTGGGTGCAGCATCCGTCGGTCTGACCCTCGGCTGGCGGGAGACCTCAATAACCCACGACATCAACATCATCAAGTGCACTGGATCGTGCAACGATCCCTCCCAAGATGGCAGTTCAGCAATTCATCTGATCGTTAATTTGGGATCATGTTTGGGTGCCATTGTGCCAGCTTTTGTCGTTGATATTTCCGGTCGTCGTTGCAACTTCTGTATATCAGCAATAGCGAGTATTTTCTTCTGGCTCATTCTCGGAATAGCCAGAGACACCATCGTGAGCGAAAAACATTTCACCTCCAACCTACCCCTCTTATCATCCAACATTTGTTATCCCCTTCATTTTTATTTTATTCTTTATTCCAGACACTGATGTTCGGTGCTGCTGTTGGCGGCTTTTCCGCAGGATTGTTCATTGTAACATCGACGATGTACGTTGGGGAAGTATCATCCCCGGATCAGCGTGGTACTGTTGGCTCATTGGCTGCATTTTTTGCCTATCTCGGTATGGTTGTCAGCACGAGTATCTCTTCCTTCACCAATCACCAGTTGGTGCCGTTGTTCATCTCTTTTTTATCGGTTGGATTTCTACTGACGATCTACATTTGGATGATTGAGTCGCCGTATTATTTGTACGAGAATGGAAAAGTGAGAATTTCAAAGCTTCAATTGAGTAGCGAAGTGGCAAAATGGTACAAGTCAATTTTGACTATTGACCAGTTTTCAATGAATATCTCGGAATCTAAGGGAGATAGTAAAATTTTTGTAATAACCTTTTTTGTAGGGCCGACTGAGAGCTACAATAAATGTAATTATGAAAATTTCACTATCTCCCTGAGATTCGGAAATATTCCTCAAAAACTCAACTGGGAGATGAGTCGACTTGAACCGTTTTACCTCTTCGTTACTGAATTATTCAATTTTGCTTCCGAATGGAAGCTTTGTCATCGTCCATTTTAACCATCTTCTAATTTCGCTTGGAAATTACGTGGAATGTCATGGAACGTGAAGATGTGATGTTTTTAGAAAATGTGCGGATTCTCAGTTTTTTGAGAAATTCGTCGAAATCCATGAAAACTTCAATTGAGAATCAATACATGCTCCGTTGGTAATAATCAACATCAATATTATCCCCACAATCAGTATCATCATCATACATGCGATTTCTCTTTCAGATATTTAGGAATAAACATGTGACATCTCCTTTTTATATAAGAAAGCAATCCATGAAAATCTTTTTTCCTCCATACTTCAAAAAATACGCGGTTGAATTGAAATTTTTTTATGTCAAAATATTCTTCACAATAGTGTAACCAGATCAATGAAAATTGATTCAAACACCTCTCACGGTCGTCCAACCCAGCCCACCTCAGCCGCCTCTAATCTCCGATTACAGACTCTACAAGCCAAACTCGCCCTGAAAGCACTCCGCGGTGCTCAACACGTCCTAGACGTCGAACTGGAATACAGATCGATGGAAAAATTCTTCGACTTCAGCGAGAAGGAGCTCCAGCGGGGCCAAAATGTCCTGAACCTCGCGTTCACCTCGATCAGCCGTCGAGTCCCAGTAGCCATCACCATGCTGCTCCTATGCCTCAGCCAACTGGTGGGT
This sequence comes from Diachasma alloeum, assembly GCF_001412515.2. Taxonomy (NCBI): domain Eukaryota; kingdom Metazoa; phylum Arthropoda; class Insecta; order Hymenoptera; family Braconidae; genus Diachasma; species Diachasma alloeum. The sequence continues at coordinate 330,939 of NW_021680735.1, forward strand.
TGTTACGCCATGGACGTCTACATCAAACACTTCCTGGACAACGTCTACCCGAAATTTTCCAAGATAATACTAGCCTCTCTCGATTTAATCTCAGTCGGCGTCTGCGTCTTCCTGATCGAGAGAATCGGCCGGAAACCTCTGCTGATGCTCTCCATCGGTGGATCCAGCATCTGTTGCCTTATCCTAGCCATCGACGCTATTCTCTATCAAGCGAACAACAATCATCTGCTTTACTCCAGCGAGAAACTCGTCACCCTCGGCATCATCGTCATTTACTACGCCTCGTGCTCCCTAGGTATCGTCCCAATCCTTCCTCTTCTCACAGTTGAAGTCTTCTCCAGCAAGATGAAAACCATATCCATCAGCATCTGCTTCTCCTTGTTCTATCTCGCTATCATGATCACTCAAACCATCTTCGAGACGATCAATTTTAAGAAGGGATGGTATGTGGCGTTTTTATCGTTTACGATTATCGGGTCACTTGGACTTTTATTTGTTATTGTATTTTTACCAGAGACGAGGGCCAAGAGCCTCTCGCAGATTCAGAATGAATTGGCTGACTATACTTTCTTTGTGGCTTAGAGCGAGGGGAGGGGGGAGTGCAATTAATGTGTTCAACGAAATACATTTATTTGAATGAAGTGTGCAATTGCACATATTGGAAAGTTCGGTGGATGATCAGAGCGCATTTATAAAGGAATTCGATCCAGCAATTAACAGTTTCATTGATTAAGGGATCAATTTCATTCATCAACACTGACTTTTATACGTCAATCATCATTTTTATGGATCACTAGACAACTCTATTGGCCATTTGAGAGTTTCGTGAATTCTAATGCGAAGTTAGATTGGGAAAATATTCAATGCAAAAAAATTGTAATTGATTAATGAAATTAACGATTGATCAATTGACGACTATCTCGATCAATCGCCATTAACGAAACTGATTAGTAGAAATGTGTAGTGATCGAGAATGAAGACGATGGAGCCATAAAATTAAGAATTGATCAATCAAATTTGGGTTTGGTCATTGATGGTCAGTGGTCAATTCAATCCGGCAATTAACAGTTTCATTAATTGAATGATCAATTTCATTGATCAATACTGACTTTTACACATCAATCGTCATCTTTATGGGTCACTAAACAACTCTATTCGCCATTTGGGAGTTTCGTGAATTCATTATCAATTTCATTGATCAATTGTAAAATTAAATTTCTGTATGAAAAGTCTCATACAGAATAAATTTTATGGGAAAATGAAAATCTGATTTCTGTTCGCGATTACGATTAATAACCGCGCTAACACTTGAAGGCAATCACGCGAGCCCCGAAATTGACCACTATCTCGATCAATCGCCATTAATGAAACTGATTAGTAGAAATGTCTAGTGATCGAGAATGATGACGATTGAGCCATAAAATTGAGAATTGATCCATCAAATTTGGGTTTGGTCGATTGTCAAATTTTCCAAGCAATCACTAATTTCATTTATTAGTGGTTAATTCGATCCGGCAATTAACAGTTTTATTGATTAAAGGATCAATTTCATGCATCAATACTGACTTTTATACGTCAATCATCATCTTTATGGGTCACTAAACAACTCTATTGGCCATTCGGGAGTTTCGTGAATTCATTATCAATTTCATTGATCAATTGTAATATTAAATTTCTGTAGGAAAAGTCTCATACAGAATAAATTTTATGGGAAAATGAAAATCTACTGATTTGTGTTCGCGATTGCGAATAATAACCGCGCTAACACTTGAAGGCAATCACGCGAGCCCCGAAATTGACCACTATCTCGATCAATCGCCATTAATGAAACTGATTAGTAGAAATGTCTAGTGATCGAGAATGATGACGATTGAGCCATAAAATTGAGAATTGATCCATCAAATTTGGGTTTGGTCGATTGTCAAATTTTCCAAGCAATCACTAATTTCATTTATTAGTGGTTAATTCGATCCGGCAATTAATAGTTTTATTGATTAAAGGATCAATTTCATGCATCAATACTGACTTTTATACGTCAATCATCATCTTTATGGGTCACTAAACAACTCTATTGACCATTCGGGAGTTTCGTGAATTCATTATCAATTTCATTGATCAATTGTAATATTAAATTTCTGTAGGAAAAGTCTCATACAGAATAAATTTTATGGGAAAATGAAAATCTACTGATTTGTGTTCGCGATTGCGAATAATAACCGCGCTAACACTTGAAGGCAATCACGCGAGCCCCGAAATTGACCACTATCTCGATCAATCGCCATTAATGAAACTGATTAGTAGAAATGTCTAGTGATCGAGAATGATGACGATTGAGCCATGAAATTGAGAATTGATCAATCAAATTTGGGTTTGGTCGATTGTCAAATTTTCCAAGCGATCATTAATTTCATTTATCAGTGATTAATTCAATCCAGCAATTAACAGTTTCATTGATCAATTTCAATCAAGGGATCAATTTTATTCATCAATACTGACTTTTAGACGTCAATCATCATCTTTATGGATCACTAAACAACTCTATTGGCCATTCGGGAGTTTCATGAATCCATTATCAGTTTCATCGATCAATTGTAAAATTAAATTTCTGTAGAGCCCTGAAATTCACGGTCATCGCCCGATCAGCTGGTGAGCGTGCCGAATTAGGCAGTTACCTTTTGAACTCTGAGACAGTTAATCGTAGCGCCGTAAGTGAAATTATATTCGCGTTGATTTAGTACCTAAAGTGTTTAGCAGATTGAGTTGTGCAATTACAACTTGAGCTGTGCAATTAAATATTGTTTGTGTTAATTGGTGTTTAATTAGTTCTCCCAATCCCGGCACCTCGTGATTAATAGTCCGTGATAAAATAAATAACAATTCAGATTCTAAAGGCAATCGTGAACAAGTTGTCTTCATCGAATTTTTCAATACATATGTATTCTGCTGCGAAAGCGTTCAACTGCCCCCAAATACTGACTATTTATTGAGATGAGTACAGTCATTTAATTTATGAAACAATAAACAAAAATTGTACGTAAGCAGACGATAAGGCGTTGCGTTCATTATACTCTGTTAATTAAGTTATTGTAATTATGAAATTGATTATAAATGATGAAGTAATAAATTTGTACGAGAGAAGTAGGAGTTTCTAAGCTAACTTATAAAAATAAAGTGCCATGATTGAAGTTGATAAGTGAGTTTGAAAAAATATAATTGCACCGTAGTGCACTCAACTCACCCCTTGAAGCTGTGGAGACTCGTTAAATCATTCGAGGCGTGGAGTGCAGCAAAGGCAGAGTGTGCACAAAGTGCGATGCGATAGGGAAGAGACATCGAAACACACATCCATTTGAGGATTTTATTTTTATATATTTTTTTTAAGGTTGAATCAGGCAGGGTTGAACAGCATCATTTTTTTTTTGGCAGTGCAACGACATCACGTTGACAGACATTTAATAGGGATAAACATTGACCGTCAATTAATAATTTTAAACTTGTTTCCATCAATTAAGTAAATATGCAATTATAAAATTAATTCATTTTTATAGCAATCAATCCATTAATTCTAGAAGAACACTAAATAATCAATAAATTTTGTAATTAAGTCTGTGGAAAAATCCAGTACTAAAACATCGTTTTTTTTCTTCTGATAAACATTAAAAATGAAATGTGGAATCGTGAAGAACTTTCTGGAATAGCTGTTAAGGTGTTTCATATGGAAAGTCAAAATAATGAAAAAAATTGAAAAATTCAGAGAAGAAGTATCTGAGTAAGCTACATCACTGGGAATTTTTTCAAAAAATTTCCCAGATCTTTTTCAATATCAACATATACTTTACTAGTGTGTTGTGATAAACAATCATGATGTATTGGTGTAGCTACGACATAAAACGAATTTATCCTTTCCTCCACGTTCTCAACTTTTTAGTTCTCATATCTAAACACTTTTTCTCAACTAAATCATGATGCTTTTACTCACTATCAATCCAAAATTTGGTCCCCCTGAGACAGCCAATTATCACAATGAGATTAAACTAATTTCACAAAACTCACTCGTCACACGTCAAATGGGAGAATCTTATAGTGCAAAATATTCAGGGGTTGCAAAATTAAGCATTCAGTGCTCTATGCTCTCGAGTATTTGCGAATTAAAAAGAGTAAGAAAATTCGAGAGAGACAGAGAGATAGAAAAAGACAGAGAATAAGGAGAGAGTAAAAGGGACAATGAAAGTTATGAAAATGACTTACGCTATTTTTTCACTGGGTGATCTCCAGGGAACGTCGTCATCCATCTCGTCCTCGGACTCATCCGCCTCATGGTCTAGGGACTCCTGACCAGGTAAATGTAACGTTGAACTTGTTAACATATCCGGCACGGGGAGTATACTAGGTCTTCTGCTACCTGCGCAATGAAGAAGGAAAGAAAATTATCAACCGATTGATCGTTGTCATCAGTTGTCGATCAATCTATCAACTACTAATTGAATTGATCAGTTGTCTAATTTAGGGAACAATTTATAATTCCGACTGATCAATCGTGATTGTTCGTGGCTTGAAAATAATTAAGTGTCGATTTTATAGTGTAATTTATAATTTAACGATAATTATTGATCAATGGTGAATTATGAATTCAACGTAAAACTTGATATGAAATGAATGTTGTCACGATGATTAATCACATTGATCGGTACTTGATTGATCATAAATCTTGGTTGTTCCGGAAATCGATATAGAATGATTTATTAATATTCTATCAAGTGTTCGTCGCTCATTGATTAGTGAGTCGTTGATTGTTCTCCGATGATTGGGAAAAAGTTGCGATACTATTGATTAATCATTTGTTCGATATTAATGGTTAGTACTTCAAGTGTGGATTGATCCTATAAAAATTATGCCTTCAATTCATGGATCAATAAGAGATTGAATTGATGTGGTTAACAAAAAATAATTAACTGACGGATTATCTATGATCAACAATTCTATAATTGATCAATGACGAATTATTGATCATTGATTGATTGTCAGTTGATCAATCGCTGATTAATCAGTTGAAAATTCATATCCAGAGATCCATAATGATCGATAATTGATTCTAGCTTCATGTTGATATGGCGATTCAATAATTGATCATTAATTGATCAACAATCAATTATTGAATCGCAATAGCAACATGAAACTACAATCAATTATCGATCATTATTGATCTCTGGCCATGAATTTTCAATTGATTGATCAGCGATTGATCAACTGACGATCAATCAACGATCAATAATTTAATTAAACAGAACAAAAGTGGATGAAAAATTGTTTTTTCGAGTGAAAAAGGCAAAAAAAAAATCTTTTGCAATGAAAATCTCTTTGAAGTAATGAATCAACTTTTTCATTTATTTATAGCCGTTTTAACGTCATTCAAACCTCGTCTTTGCATCAATATCTCTGGACTCAGTAAATTTGGATTAGTATCCATTGAGCGTGGCACATCCAGATGATTCCCTGTGATTGGTGTTTGAGGGCTTGATCCAGAGTCCCTCAAACATTGTCTCGAATCCGTTAAATTGGCTGGATCCAGGTACGTAGTTGCTAGAATCGTAACAACACAAAAAGTCTTAAATGATAATTCGTTCAAACAACTTTCAACTCGTAACTCGGTGGAATTTCGTGGTTTCATAAGTCAAATCCTCCGTTTGCGACATACATTTTCTGAACTAAATGAATTTTTAGAAGTATAAATTGCTTCCTTTTGAAAGGAAAGTTGCTATTTCTACATTATCTCATTGAGTCATTCGAAATGATTTATCAATTGAACTGCACCCACGAGGGGGTGGAGTATCGAGGGCAGGGATAAAGTGGTATTTGTTTACATCGAACGCTCCAAGCGACAAAAACGAATTCAGCATGACTTTTCAACGGCAGTGATTCAATTTCTGATAAGAAATTTCACATACACATACAAATTCAATTAAAGCTAGTGTATTGACGATTTAATGCTGCCTAATTATCTGAAAATTTCACTCAACAACACTAAACGCCATCGACGGAAAGACCAATAGAAATCAGTTGAGGAGAGGCCAATGAGAAACTTGAGAATGAATTCACGGAAACTAGTCCGATCGAAAAGAAATCGACGAATCGATTTTTATTTCTCTCCATCCGATCTTGTTTGCTATTTTTTTTTGTTGGCCAACTGTAGAACCAATTTACACGGTTTTATTAGATTTCTATGGGTTCCATCGTATGGAGTACTTTATCCTCACAATCAGTTGTAAAAGCGTGTACCTTCACAGCACATAGAACACATGTCGCTAGAAACTTGAAAGCTTCATGCACCATTACAATATTTTCTTTCTATTATTCATAAACCGTTTTCAATTATTCAGACCCTTTCGTGAGTTTATTCCAGTATTTGAAATTGTAGACAGCGAGCCTGTAAGCGCAATTAAATTAATAAGTGATGTGATGAGGAAAATTTGAGATCTAGGGGAGTTTTTTTGTTTGATAAATTTTTTATTAATTTAGTTGATGGATTCAACAATTGCTAGGGTTATTTGTCATTGAAATAGTTGTTGTATAATTTTTAACTGAGCTTTGTGAGGTACTCGATTCACCTCGAAGGACGTGTCTCTCAACTTCCTAGATCTCCTTAAGGTATATCCCCAGAAAATACATTTTTCTTAAGACTGTCCCCATGTTTTTCATAGATAATGTCTATAATAGTCCCCAGCTGTTGAAAAAATTCGAACTAGCTGTACTACACAGTTTAGGAAATAATTAATAATAAAATGCGAGCTTCTGAGCCACGAGGCATAGTTTCTGCGATATTCAACTCGAAAAAATGGAAATTTTGTGAAAGCATTCCTTATTTGATTCAAAAAAATAATTGAGACATAATGTCTTATTTGATTCAAGCAGGCATTATTGTTGCCTGCATCAACAACGCATGAGAATAGAAAAACTCAATACCTTATGAGAATTAAATAAATTAGGTGAATTTGATTTTTTTCTGGAAATCCATGGGGACTAACTTTTGGGTCCGACTGTTTTCGGATATACCTTAAAGGAAGACCACGCAGGAATTCGAAAGTTGCCGGGGACTGTCCTCACCTTGCTCATGATTTCCATACTCATTTGTTATACTCAAAAGAAAAACAAATTGATTGTTAATTTTTTTCATTGAAAGATTGTGTCTGTTAATTCTCAAAAAAAATTGAAAAAATCGAAAAATTTAAATAAAAAAAAAACTCATAGTTTTTTTTGTCAATATATTATGCGTGGAAACCAAAATTCAAGTTAATCCCTCAAAAATTGTGGTGACGGGGCAATTTTAGAGATTTTGTGCCTGTACAGCCACATGCCGTCATTGGAAAAAATTTAAACTTAATTTTTTTCTCAAAAATAAGGAAGAAGTCATCTGCATAATAGAGAGAACCCCTGCAACTTTCAAATTTCGCCGCGGTCTCCCCTTGATAAATGAATAAATAAATAAAAATATGAAATGTTTATGTGCAAACATCTCAGCTCTCGGTATTGAATTTTTGTGGTAGAGTGAATTCTGAAAAATCTCATGTAACACAACCGCATTGCGCAGTCGAGTACTGCCTTCGGAGGGCATACAGTGCATGCAATTATCTGACATTCTTCATTAAAATATCTCGAAAACTATTGAAAAGTCATCAATATATCCAACATCACATAATAATATTATTTATCGAGAATTTCAGAGTAAATAATCATTATTATCATGAATAAATAATGGAACTTGCTTACAAATAAATTTCCCAATTTTTTGACATCTAAGGGGAAAAAAATGAGATTTTAGTCTTTAATCATACTGGAAATAATGATTTTAACATAAGACGCTGGATTAAATACTGATTTTTCAATATTTTTTTCTCGAAAATCCAAAAATTTCTTAAATTGAAAAAAATAAGATTCCGAATGTAATCGAGTTTTCTGGAAATTGTTTGTAGTTTTCAATAATCTTCAAATTTTCTCCAATTTTCTCTACTTAACTAGCACTTCTCACGACGATGCTAACATCGCGATTTAACGCGAAGTGTAAACTTCGCGATTTAATGCGAAGTGTGAGCATTCGCAATTTAACGCGAAGTGTGAACATTCGCGACTTAACGCGACGTAGTGTGAACTTCGCGACTTAACGCGACGAGTGAACTTCGCGATTTCACTCGAAGTATAAACTTCGCGATTTAATGTAAAGTGTCAACCTCACGATTTAACTCGAAGTATAAACTTCGCGATTTAATGTGAAGTGTCAACTTCGCGATTTAACGCGAAGTCTGAACTTCGCGATTTAACGCGAAGTGTGAACTTCGCGATTTAAAGCAAAGTGAGAGTTTCGCGATTTAAAGCAAAGTGAGAGTTTCGCGATTTAACGCGAATTGTGAACTTCGCGATTTAAAGCAAAGTATGAGTTTCGCAATTTAAAGCGAATTGTGAACTTCGCGATTTAATGCGAAGTGTGAATTTCGCGATTTAATGCGACGTGTAAACTTCGCGATTTAATGCGAAATGTGAACTTCGCGATTTAATGCGAAGATCGCTGGCATTTGAAAATTTGGACTATTGGAGACATAAAAAACCTTTCTCGATGACTTCTCAATCCTTCGGAAATGCAAAATGCACGATGTTTACACATACTTTTATCAAAGATGGATAAATTAACCAGATAAATGATGAAAAAAAAAACACGAAAAAAGCACAGGCGCATGCGACACTCACGGTGGACATCGGATGCGAGTAGGTTGTGGTGTTGGAGTGTGGGCGTGCTAGGGAGGACCTGCAAAATAACCTGAGGCGGCGGCGGTGCTCCGGGCGGTGGTACATGTATACGTGGTTTGCCCGGAGACACCGGTTCACCCGCCTCACGTGGCGTATCGTACGACGATTTAAAACCATTAGAATATCTTCGATGCTGGCTAGCACCTATTCCAATTGTACCGTTCCCTCCTGATCCAGCTGCTGCAAGTGTCGCTGACAGTGTCGTTGGTGTCGTCAAGGTAGTGGCCCCTGTGCCTGGTCCCGACGTTGTTCCCCCTTGGGTTGTTGATGTGTCCCCCTTGTTGTCCACTACTACTTGGGAGGGATCTGACAGTTTATCTTGATTGTTCGCCACCACAAACGCTGAGTTCTCCTCCTTCGTTATGCTCATGTAGTAGCATGTGTCTGTTTTCTTCATTATGTGACGGGGACCTGAGAATTTTTCATTATTATTATTCATTTTAATATTTTTCATCACACTGTTGAAAATTTTTGCCTGAGATTTCACACACTTCTTGGAAATTTTTCTCACATTTTAGTTTCACTGCTTGCGCATTCAAATAAGCATTCCTTATTTGATTAAAAAAATTAATCAACAAATAATTTTACTGTGTTGCCTGCATCAACACCACATGAGAATGGAAAAACTCAATAACTTATGAGAATGCAATAAATTAAGTTAGTTACATTTTTTTCCGGAAAAAATTCATAGGGACTAACTTTTGGGTCCGATTGTCTTGGCATATGCCTTAAATACAATCGTCTTCATCACTTTATGATTAAATTTACACCGCACGCTAAATCAATTGTCAAAATAAATTTCATCACATCTTAGTTCCACTAAAATTTCAAGGAATTTCCTAATTAACTAGGGAACTACGCTCCCTGCTTGCGCGTTCAAATAAGCATTCCTTATTTGATTCAAAAAATTAATCAACAAATAATTTTAATTTGGTGTCTGCATCAACAACACATGAGAATGGAAAAACTCAATAACTTATGAGAATGTAATAAATTAAATTATTTAAATTTTTTTCCGGAAAAAATTTATAGGGACTGACTTTTCGGCCCGATTGTCTTGGGATACACCTTAAATACAAGCGTCTTCACCACTTTACGATTAAATTTCTATCGCTCGCTAAATCAATCGTCAAAATAACTTGTTCATTACCCGGATTAAGTAGAATAGTATCCTCATAAAATTCCGGCAGTTCCGCTGGTCTGACAGCCACAAGAGCAACTCCATATTTCCGATGAGAATGAAACGACGCATACGTAAACGATTTTCCCTCATACTCTCCGAAAAATCTCGAATCACCCAGAGTTATGTGGTATATCTCATTTCCCGAGCACTTGCCATAAAGCCGATGCCACTCCTCCTGCGACTGTTGTCCCTCTCTGGCATTTTCAAGGAAACATAACGCAGGATTAACATGAATGGCGAATTATTAAATTTGTGGACTTGAGAATTTCAAATGCTATAAGAGTACTAACTGTCCACGTGATGTATGCAGAAGTAACGTAACTAGCGTTGATGCACCAGGACAAGTGCAATTGTTAGCCAAAAGTGCATATTTGAACTCATCCTCGCATACGACGTGCTCAGCAAATTTAACGTGAAGCTTGTTCTCAGGACGGAAAATCTGTACGTACTGAGGTACATTTGGAGCAAAATCCTTCACAGCCCATGATCTGTAATTTTGTTGATGGTTTTGCGTCGTCGGATTAATCTTATCCTCTCACATCATTGGTTAAATTGCAATTTCAGTAGTCTATTTTTAGCTTGATCAGCCCAATATTTTTTTACCTAATTCAATTTGTAATTTGTTTGCCGAAGGCAAGTGCTACCCTTCCAAGGGTCATAGAACACTTTCTCCACAAGTATCGAACCCTATTTTTCATCACTTGTGTGTAAAATTTTACTTTACACACGAGTGATGAAATATACTATTAACGCACTTATATCGAAATAAACTATACTTTTCGTGATATCTGTCCGAGAAGTGCACCTTTCAAAGCGGTTTAGTGTGCGTAAAGTTCAAGGTCGTGTGTAAAGTTAATCGTGCAAAGCTTTAGACACGAAAATTTACTTTACGCACGGGCTGTAAACTTCACGCTAGTGATTCCGTCGAGACTAGTCGAGAATTATTTTGAAGAGATCATCACGGTCTGGAAAAACATCGAAAGTTTTGGAATCGTTGCAATAGCGAAAGACATTGGATCGGTGCATCTCGTCATCATTCCGGGAGCATTTATCTTACCTGGATCTCGAGATTTTTGTTTTTTTAAGTTCACGATCCGAGACGAGACAGATGTCGAGACAAACATTTGAAAAACAGAAAATACTGAAACTCAGACGTGATGGATTCTTCCAAGTTCATGACGAGATGCACCGATCCAATGTCTTTCGAGATTACGACGATTCCTAAACTTTTGATGTTTTTTTAGACCGTGATGATCTTTCCAAAATAATTCTCGTCTAGTCTTGACGGCATCACTACTTCACGCCCGCTGAACCGTTCCGAAAAGTGAACTTTTCATTCAGATATCAGTGAAAAAAAAATTTTAATTATTGGAATAATTTCGTTCGGTACATCTAAAAAATACTGCCGTAATTATATCCAGTTACCTGAGGATTGTATGCTCATCAGCGGCAGTTTTGTCAGCATAATTCCTCGCCGCCAGGACAAAACAGGCTTCAGCCTCGTTCATCCTAGCCCTAGCAAGGTCACCGTCCTTCAAGCACGAACCCTGTATGTAAATAACCCTCTGTGCCCAAATTGGTACTTGAAGTATCATCCTCATTGTTGTATCCAATTCCATGGGTGACAGCAGTACAACGTAGTAATCCTAAGTGAATTTAGAAATACTCCCCGAGTGAAATTGTTTTCGCAAGGGAAAACGCAGGAGGTAAATTGGTTGGGAATATTGTTTCAACTTAATGAACGATAAAATTGACTTTACTTGTAGCAGGGGATGGGCATAAAACTCGTTTAGAAAGTCCATTATAGTGTCCGCTTGGAGTGTTGTACTGCATACTACGACATGTTTCTCGCTCTGGGCACGATGCGATGAATATGAACCACCGAGTTTTTGGCGCTCCATCCATGTAAATGCTAGTTGTTCGAACTGTTTGCAAAGAGATGATGAGAATAATTGGTTTCTGCGGAAGTTAATTGTTAACAAAAATGTCAAGATCGGATTCGACTCAATTCGACTTAATTCAAGTCGGGTTTAACTTGATCGGGTTTAAGTAGTTTTTGCTACTTGATTTAGATTGAGTCTCACTTGATTCAAGAGGATTCTACGACTTGATTCAGGTCAAATCCAATTTAATTCAACTAGATTCCGCGACTTGATTCAATTCAGATGCAACTTGACTCAAGTTGATTCTGCGAGTTGAGTCAGGTAGGGTTTTGTTTGAATAAAGGAAATTCTGCGACTTAATTCAGGTCGAGTCCTACTTAAATCCAGCAAATTCTGCAACTTGACTCAAGTTGACTCTGTGGGATCAGTCACGTCGAGTTCTACTTGAATCAAGGAAATTCGGTAACGTAATTCGGGTCGAGTCCCACTTAATTCCGGTAAATTCTGCAGCTTGACTAAGATCGAGTCATATTTGATTTAAGTAGACTCCGCGACTTGATTTAGATCCAATCCAATATAATTTAAATTGATTCTGCGACTTGAATCCGGCCGAGTTCTACTTGAATCAAGAAGATTCTATGACTTAATTCAGGTCAAGTCATACTTGATTTAAGTGGGTTCTACGACTTAATTTAGGTCGGATCTACCTGAATTCATGGAGATTCTATGACTTGATTCAGATCGAGTTCTACTTAAATCAAGTAGATTCTGCGACTTGATTCAGGTCAATTCCAACTTGATTCAAGTAAATTTTCTCTGAACATGACCCTTTTTTTACTTTGAGAAAGTATACCCCGACTGCTTTTTAATCGTTCTTACGACTTGATCCATGTTATCAATGGACTTTATGATACCAGTGAACTCTAGCCATTCAAATCAATAAAGTTTTTGTTCAGACGACACACGGACCATTGCGCTGTCATTCCCGTGAATTCAATAAATCCGGTTAACGACACATTCCTCCGTAAACCGTCAATAGCTGTTGCAAACTGGCACAGCTGTCTCGTTTGACCATTGGCGACAGATAGATTGCACGAGGCGGTCAGCTATTCTTTTTCACACGACCAACTCATCAGTAATACAAAAGTGCCGTCCAATGACTGACTGAGCTCCACGTCAAAGCACTTTCCCGTGGTTTTTATTGTGATGAATGACCGAGCTTCTGAATGTAATCGGGACTAATATCCCGGAATGATTGATATCGCGGGGACAATGGTTTTACGTCTGTTTGAACCTAATCGTTTACCTTCGAAGACTGAATTTATGGCTTTATCGATCGAGTTGAGGGTGACAGTGGGAGAAAAAGGAGAGATTACAATATCGTTATTTCCAATCCTGCGGTCCTTCTGGTCTCTTCTTTCGACGTTGTCATTGGGGTCGTTAAATTTTTGGATTTAGAGAGATTTTACTATGTGAATTGGGCACGTGTGCTGGCTTTAGAAAGAGTTGATATCTGATCAAATCGTAAATTTAATCATTGGATTCACAAAGTGTACGCTACACGGAGAGAAATATTCAGTAAAAATTACGGAACAATTCACGTAATCCGCAATGGGGAAACGTTTTTCGGTAATTTTTATAGGAATGCAAGAGAAGAAATCTGAGACGTTCGGTGAATTTTCAGGTTCATCACCGAACAAAGTACGAAATTGTCACGTCATTTTTCCCGAAGAAGCAAAATTTTACAGAAACTTGCCGACTTATTATTAATATGCCTCCAAAATAAAAAATTCTTGAACGTTCAACAATTTTTATGAAGGTAGTGAGTTATTTCTACGTTCCATGCCGTAAAATTTCGCAATCGTTGGGGAAAAATTGCGGAACGACTTGTTGTCCCCACAGCGGTGAGTCATCAGACGGGTGGTGAATTTTTACGGAACAAATCGTAGAATTTACGTGGCGATTCATACAATTTCCGTTTCGACTCACACTTTTTATTGAATTTTACTTCGCTCGCGGATTACGTTTCAAAACGGAATTTTGACGTTTTTTTTCTGGTAATTTTTTATGAATTTTTCTCTCCATGTAGTTGCTTAAAAATTGTAAGCACACAACATAAATAATAAGAACTTTTTGTTCTATTTTAGTCTCACAGGAAAAACAAATGTCTAAATTTCACACACCTCTTGTAGACATTTTCCAGACACTAAAAGACGTCTGAATGAAGTGAAAACGTGTCTGAATTTCAGACGAGCAGAAGCCCAACTCTTAATCCGTGTTTGAAGTTCAGACAAATTCTCATTTTATTCAGAAGTTTTTTAGTGTCTGAAAAATGCCTACAAAAGGTGTGTGAAATTCAGAAATTCGTTTTTGCTGTGTTGCCACTGAATGTCATATCTACACTTGAATTAATATTTTTATGTGCCCAAGTCCTTTGTCATTGGCGGAGGGTCGAGAATATCGTCAGGGCTATTGACTGATACAACTGGTCATCCATTGGTGGTAATAGCCATCCAATAATCCCAAGTATATTGATGATCTTGATGATGATACACCGATAGAAGGATTGCGTCGCTGTTAACGAGGATGTTAAAAATTAATGTCATTCGTTAATAGATATCGCATGGCGTTAATGGTTAAGAGGTCTCGTCAAGAGCAACTACATTCTTCCATCCTTTCTATCAGTGCAGTAATGATTCGTTGATTGATTCTCATTCACTCTCGAGGCTTACTCGCTTCAAATAGAAGTCTAGATGCAGATTACCAATGGGTGATGTCGGATTTTGCGTTATGAGAGGGTTCACTATCCCAATTTAGCATTCATTAGCGTAGTAGGAGCTTCTAAAGTGCCTATATACGGGTCACCTAGTATTTTAGCTGCAATGCTATTTACGCGGAGCTTGCTCCCATCGATTCCGGGGGAGGGCCAAGTAATTGCGAGAAAATCGGGGGTTTAGGTGGCTCTATGTGATTACAAATGACCCTAAATGAGATCCAAACTCTATATTTTGGTGGTGGAATGTTGATTTGATGTCGGTACGTATATTCGCATTCAGTTCATTAAATTTTCGTTTGGAATTGCCAGCTCAACTGGGATTTGCGGTATGTTCAGATTCGTATTGTCATCGTGACTGTTTAGATCAAGATATTGACTTTGTAATGCACCATGCCAATGTTTTTTTATTACATTATTGCTTCCGAATGGAAACATTGTATTTGACCGATTTTCATATATTCTAATTTTGCCTGGAAATGAGGTAGAATGTTATAAAACGTAAAGAAATGATGTTTCGAAAAAATGTCTGTACGTCTGTATGTGACAGATTGAGTTTTCGTCGATTATTTTTTGGAAAAAATAACATTAATACCGTGAAATTCATCCATAAAAATCTGCAATTTTAGATCAAAATAGGTACTATCAATGCGCAATTTTTGAGTGCAATTTGAAGTCAATCGGTCCAGTAGTTTCTGAGATATAGTCATTTATCGAAATTTGGTTTTTCCTTAATATCTCATCAACCATTGACCCGATTCAATTTTTTTTTCCAAAATATTCGTCTCGATTTTTTCATTCCACTTTTTATTCATCTCGATCACTCAAAATATGTATAACCGCTCATACAAAGTTTTCGAGATACTGCGGTTTTTCAGTTTTTTGCATAAACACCTTGTTATTACATGATAATACTCTGATAAAATTTGTAGGCTCCAGTTGTCAATTTCTGTCATTTATTCTAGTCATTCTATCAGAAGATAGAGATAGAACTCGAATTTATAGGTATTTTTTCGTTATTCGAGAAAATATATCGATTTTAAAACTTTCCGGAGACAGTGAAAAATTAATTTTTTTATTTCTTGTTATTCAAATTGATCATAAAATTGCGAAATTCTCATATCCCGCCCATATTCGAAGAAAAAACAGTGATTGTGTTTCCACCGACAGAAATGAAGAAAAACATATTTTCCCGATTTTCAAACTGATCATCCCTTTTTAAAAATTTTCAGGAATACATGGAGAGATTTTTTTATTACTCCAATGAGATTTCAAATTACTTTTGTTTTGTGCGTTTATTTTGATCATAAAAAACACTGTTTACACTGTTAGAAAATTACTCTTGAAATTTCAAGTGAAAAAGCTTGAACTTTTTAACAATGACAAAGTTACATGAAATTTTTGTAGATTCTTCATTGACAAAGCAGTTAATTTCTTAAATGTTTAAGTAATTCTCGATTTTCAGATCCATACGTCACTGAAAAACCTTGAAAATTTTGAAAATTCCGACAATAACTTCTCTGAATTTTCAATCTATTGACAATTGATTTGTATGTTATGTTCAATTTTCCCGATGAGTTTGGAAATTCAAGCTTTCATTCAAAAATCAATGATTCTTCAACATGAAAAACCCAATTTTCGTGAATTTTCAAGATGAATGAAAAATTTAGTGAACGTATTCATTTGAAATTGAATTGAAACTCACAACATTGAAAATTCAGATGACATTGTGATTGAAATTTCAAGAAATTTCTAACAGTGTATTGATCTTTAGCATAATTCCTCTTGATTTTATGTTGTAACTTGTAAATTAAAGAAAAAAAATGTGGTAAGAATAGGAATGGATAAAATTAAATTAATCTCATTGTGAAATGGAAATTGAAATAAAATAAAATAAACAATGCAGGATTTAGAACAGAAATGATCAATGATAGATCATCCATAGTTTTTAAAGCCATTTTCTCACATGTCATCGCAATTGTTTTGGCAGAAAATGTTATGGATTGCAAAAAATGTCTTTCGAGATTATTTTCTCAAACAATAATTTCCCCAAATTTTCGCAGACCTATTGTGTTTTTACAAGAAAATATAGAATTCTTTCTCCATCTACCGACACTGACTAGATGCTAGCTATTCTAGGAAGACAGGACGTCCGCAATCCCATCAAGAAAATTTTGAAACAAAGCAGTTTAATCAGGACGAATGGCTCACCTGTGTTGGTAGCACTATCAGCGCGACGCATATCATGCAGACCATGTAGAGCTGTGAGGGCCAAATGTCTGGAACAAAATCGCCATATCCTACTGTAGAAAATGTTACCACCACGAAATATGTACTTTGAAACAAGTTTAAATGCCGGTGCCCGGCTCGTTGGAAATGTTGAATGCCGCATACACTGTAATTAAAAACCACGAGGGAAATTAAGTTTTTGATGATGAATATTTTCAATTGTGCATGAATTATATAGAGATCCATCCAAAAATTTACACTGAGAAAAAAATTCGAATATCTGAAACCGATTTTCTTGAGATAAGTAATTTTTCTTCAATTGTTTAATTTTCCCAGACATCTCAACTCACGTGGCCCAAGAAACGACTCATGTTTTAAAATATTCTTTTAGTCAAGTATGATTTTGTCACAAATGAACTCACTCAAGTCGCGTACACGGAAAGAAATTGTTGATAAAAATATCGTTTCCTCA
This sequence comes from Diachasma alloeum, assembly GCF_001412515.2. NCBI lineage: Eukaryota > Metazoa > Arthropoda > Insecta > Hymenoptera > Braconidae > Diachasma > Diachasma alloeum. The sequence goes on from NW_021680735.1 coordinate 348,275, forward strand.
TTTCTATCCCGAAATTTAGTAAAAATTAACATATGATGATCAAATTTTATTCTACGTTAGAGAAATTTTATCCTGATAAAAATAAAAATTACCGTGCCGGTAGAGTAAAAATGACTGTACCGATAGGGTAAAATTTACCAACCGTTCTAGAATTTTCGTTGTTATCTCCATAAAAATTATTGGATTGGAAGACTAAAATTTATTATGCGTCAGGATAAAATTTCTCTAATGTAGAATAAAATTTGTTCATCATATATTAATTTTTACTAAATTTTGGGATAGAAATGAGAAAACGAGGACTCATGATACACTTTTATATTATAGAATGCAAGGATAATTCTTATTAAAAATTTCTCTCCGTGTAGAAGAATCATTAATCTTCCAGTATTTATTGTTTTCATGATTTTTTTGTTGTACAGTCCCAATATTTTTATATGCAATATATTCATGATATAATGCGCACCCGTGTAGAAAAATTTCTGTCTTTAGAAGGTCTTCTAGAAATCTTGGGAAGAATCTTCGAAAGATTATGTAGAAGATCTGCTTGGTGACCCAAAAAGATTCTTCAGAAGACAAAATTTTAAGGGTCAAAATTTTCAAAGTCCAAAATTCAGGGCTTAGTAATTTGAGCGTCAAAAAAGTAAGGATCAAAGGAGTAAGGATCGAAAATTAAAATTGTCTTTAGAAGATTTTGTCTTCTGAAGAATCTTTTTGGGTCACCAAGCAGATCTTCTACATAATCTTTCGAAGATTCTTCCCAAGATTTCTAGAAGACCTTCTAAAGACAGAAATTTTTCTACACGGGTACTGATAGCGATAAATGACAAGTCATTTGAGTTCCGTCAACAGCGAACATTCTGAGATTTAAACCGTTGAAAATAATTTACTTCTCTCAAGTAAATATGGTCTACGTATTGGGAAATTTTCCTCTCAATGTATTCATCAAATTCCATGAGAAATATTGTGTCGAGAATATATTCTGAGGACTTTATTTTCAACGAAGTTTTTTTCTTCATTTAGGGAAGACAGTTTTTTGTGATTAAATTATATCTTCCGGTAACAAATTTCGTCCTTTGAAATGCAACTTTTTGCTGAGAAGGCACCTGTTATGAATTTTTCTGAGGAGAATTTTAATATTCATTGTACGTGGGATTATGTAGGTTTACACAGGGAGAGAATCAGATGCAAATTATGCACAAAAGATTTATGCAGAATTGATGTTTACACTTTCATGTCCGGAGTGAAGCCAGAAGCTTCTAACAAGAATCAGATTATTTAATTAATTATGCGAGATAAAAATTTATTTTCAAGGCATCTCCGCAGTAAATTTAGGGAAATACCACAAATTGCTAGCGAACTAAATGTGTGATACAATAATCGAGAATGATGAGGAAGAAATTAAAAAAAATTATGAGCAGTTTTATGGTTTTGTTTGTGTTTAATTAATTATTCAAATTGCGTCTTATACACGAGCTTTATGAATGCTAATTTGTCCCGCACCCCTCACACTGTTGACAAGGTGCTTACCAGTAGGGAAAACTATATTTATGTATATTAAGCCCAGAAAAATAAATATAAAATATGAGAATATGGTGATGAGGGGGACGGAGGAACGAACGAAAGTGAAAAATTCCTAGTCATCGAGGAATTTTTTATGGACAAATTACCCTGCCGTGTAGTAATTTTTTCGGAGGCAAGGAGAGGAAAATTGATAATTCAGATATTACTTTTTTCTGTGGAAATCTGGAAACAAGTGAAAAATTACTTTCGTCACAATATAGTGAATATATTTTTACTAATAAATTAGCGATTTGCTTCTGAACAAAATTACTATTTCTACGATGTATTTCAAATTGAAGTCAATGATTCATTGAATTTAGGTAGCCAACATTACCTTAACGTTGGCGGCCAACATTACCCCAACCTTGGCTGCCAACATTACCTTGACGTTGACATCCAACATTGTCCCAAGGGCCAGGAATGCGAAAAAATGAGATGACACGCCAGTGAGGGTCATGTGACACGGCCAATCATGGCAATTTATTGTCAAATGACACAAACGTGACTGTTTTACCTTGTAACCGTCACAACCCATTTAAGTAGTGGCACACCAGGTGGCGGCACCTAGTTCCAAATTCGAAAATTTCCCATGATTACCTCCATGGGTGGACAATTACAAACCGTCAACCTGCGTGTCAGACGTATTTCAGTTAAAAAAGAAAAATCAGTGGTGAGTTTATTGACTAAGTGTCATTTTTCTCACTGGGAATGGTCGAACAGTTGAGATCAATGAATAAAATAAATTATTTCGCACCAATTTCTGACATGATATTGATCTGAAAATTACACACAATTTTGAAACCCGATACTCTACGGAAATTTTCAACCGAAAAATTCACTCCACATTCAACATTCTCTGCCTTAAAGGCTTTCAGGCGATGGGCGTGTTGGCAAGTAAACCCTCGCACCGAAAAACCGTTGTAATTTGAAAATTTGTGACAAGATTTTGTAACAGAACAATTTATGACGGTGACATTATATGCGAGTCGACAGTGTGACCAACATGATGACATGAAAACATGTGACGTCACATAACGGTCACATTTTTGTGACTTGACAGATTTCTAAACGCGACGTCATTGCGCATCCTCAATTGGCAAGTAAACCCTTGCACCGAAAGATCGTTGCAATTTGAAAATTTGTGACAAGATTTTGTAACAGAACAATTTATGATGGTCACATTACATCTAACTAGTTGATCATCATATGTGTGTCGACAGTGTGACCCACATGGTGGCATGAAAAAACGTGATGTCACATGACCGTCATATTTTTGTGACCTGACAGATTTCAAAACGCAACGTCATTTCGCATCCCTGATCCCGACACAAAAATGGAAATTTCAGATTTGACGAATACAATGTTTTTTGCTTCCATTTGGAAGCAAAATCCACCTCTTCCACGTCACCATAACCCTCAGCTGCTAAACACGATAATCCATTTACCGAAAACGTGATCAGCACCTTTGACAGGCTGGAGTAGAAGGGGGGGATCGGGAGGGGGAGGGAGGAGGGGGGGATGAAGGGTCTGGCACCTGTGTACTTTACCCATTCCAAAGTCACCTCACTCGAGAATGTAATGTTCACATGATACCCACATTATAAATAATAAATATGCCAGGATCAATATAATACTGGGGGTTAGTCCATGCGCGCAAATCGAACCGCACGATTATGTATTTATTGTTGGCCTACATAACGGTGACTGATATTGGACAGGAAAAGGCGACGTCTACCTCGGCATCAGACATTGATGCATCAACTTATCAATCTTGCTTCGGTTCCGGACAATTTTATGTAATCCATATATACGACAATACTGTTATTCTCGTCTACAGTGGTGCTATTTCTAAACAACATGACCCAACGGGAAATCGACTTTCCACCGATAAACTTACACCCGATCGTTTTTGCCTAGTCAACCCTTCATTGTCACTATCGAATTATTCGATGAGTGATGATGGCAGCGGTGGATTAAAGAAAGTTTTTTTTTATTATTTTTGTTGGGTGGATTCACTATTTTTATCGTACCGATTTATATCGGGTAGTGATTGTAATGGTTCCGAAAATTGAAAGCGGAAAGTTCATATCTTCACGTTTCAGGACCTCTGGAAATTTTCTATGACGTTTTTAGAAGCATATGCGCGTGTCTGCGTAGCTGGGAAAAAGTTTGCCCAATGATTTCTCTGAAGAGGGTATTGTTATCAATTTTTTGAGCCATGACTAATTACATTTTGATGAAAATTTTAAAAATGATCATTAGGAAATAGATTTTTGGAAAAATATAAATTTTTTCGAATTTGTATGAAAAGCTGAATGTTAATTGGTATCAATGAATAGAGCTTATTAAAGTCTATATTCATGAAAAAATTCATGGAATTCGATTGATTCTTTAAGAAAATTTTGACTACCCCGGTGGCCTGGCGTAGTGGTTAAGGCCGTTGCCTCACAACGGATAGGTTCCAGGTTCGATTCCTGGCCGGGTAGAATGGTGAGATCTAACCATTTTTAAAGTCTTGATCAATCGCCATATAGTCTCAGACTCGAAGCGATATAAAATAAGCATAAAAAAAAAAAAAAAAAAAAAAAATTTTGAAAACAATGTGGAAAAAATGAGGAAACAATGACTCATGATAGACTTTTATAGAAGGTAGGATAATTTTTATCAAAAATTTCTCTCCGTGTAGGAAGCAAAACCTGAACGTAAATTATGTTTAAGAAGTCGCCTTATTTTACGCTTGAAGTTGAAGCGTAAATTATACTCAAGATCGTCGTAAATTACGATTATATGAACGTAATGTACGATTTTATCTTCGTAAATTACGATGATTTTTCCGCATTTAACGTTTACTTAACCATAATTAACGACAAAGAAAAAAAAGTTACTTCAAGCGTAAAATGCGGTCTTTTTTTTGTAAATTACTTAGTGATACGTCAAAGGCGCTTTTTGGGCATAATTTACGTTTTTATTTTGACCGCAAAATCCGCCTTTTTGAACCCTAAATTCCGGTTTTCATGACGGAAAAAAGCCATCCGTCATCGTATTGGCGTTAAGCGTAAAGTACGTTTAGCAAACTGTAAATTACACTTCGCAAAATGTTATTTACGTTCAGGTTTTTCTATCGACTGTAACTGGAACTTAGATTACCTCAATAAAACCGTAAAAACTATACGTCTGAACTATTCATCAAATCATTTTATAATAGCCCCCGATGTCTATTTTTACCCAACACACCGACCCCGACACCCACCGGCCGACCAGTCCGTCGATCGACATTTACCCCTGGCCTCAAGACACTCATTTCCCGCGCCCCCCCCCCCCCCCCC
>NW_021680735.1:353176-368920 GCF_001412515.2 Diachasma alloeum
TCTCCGCCACCATAACTTTCGTCAAAGACTTTGCGCGACCGAGGAATTGAAAAATTGAGTTTAACCGGTGTCTTTCCGCCTTCTCCCACAGCCCCAGTGAAATGCCAAACTCCAGCGTCCAAACCACCTGAAAACGTAGTCAACCGAGTTGACTCGGTATGTCCTCAAGCACCCCAGCTAATTTTACCTCCTTTATCTACTTACCCTGGGAGTTGAACTTTAGATAATTTGCGTACGGTAAATGTAAACCGCGATAGTTGCAGGGACTAAATGAATCTTCGTGGAAGTTTGTTCAATTTTTTTCGCAAAAGGTGAGGTCTAGGAAAATTTAACTCTAGTAAGTCTAGTAAAATTTACACGGAGAGAAATATTCAATAAAAATTACGAATCTTTTCCGTAATTCCGGAGCGAAATATAGTTGTACACTGAGAAAAAAAATTTCTAATATCTAAAAAATATTTTCTTGAGACAAATAATTTTTCTTCAATTGCTCAATTCTACCAGACATCTCAACTCATGTGGCCCGAGAAAGGTCTGATGCTTTAAAATATTCTTGTACTCAAGTTTGATTTTGTCGCAAATAAACTCACTCAAATTGCGTAGAAGAATCGCCAATCGTCAAGTATTTATTGTTTTCATAATTTTTTTGTTATGCAATTCCACTCTTTCGATATGTAATATATTCATGATATAATGCGCACCGATAGTGATAAATGAGAATTCATTTGAGTTCCGTGAACCACAAACATTCTGAGATTTAAACTCTTTTTTTTTTTACGGCCTCGGAGAGTCCCTTTTTGGGTCCCATTCGGCACTCTATCCAACCCTATGCATGCGGCTGTGGATTCTACACTGTACCACATTCGCACTCCTATAGAACATAGAAGTAGCATGGAGAAACCACAGAAAACCCATGCCGGTACAGGCGGTTCCTCTATTAGCAACCTCCCGCTCGCCGGGACCTTCCGTTGAAAAATTCGCTTCCACGGGGAATCGAACTCACCATCTTTCGCACACTAGACTTGCGTCTAATCCACTCGGCCACCGACGTCGGTAGATTTAAACTCTTGAAAATAATTTACTTCTCTCAAGTAAATATGGTCTACGTATTAGGAAACTTTTCTCTCAGTGTAGGAAATTTTACGGAACTGTTACGGATTTTTTCCAGAGCCTTCCGTGATTTATACCTGAATCACCTGTAAAAAATTACGATACCGTCACTTAAATTTTCTGAGGCGATTCCGTAATCGGNTAAACTCTTGAAAATAATTTACTTCTCTCAAGTAAATATGGTCTACGTATTAGGAAACTTTTCTCTCAGTGTAGAAAATTTTACGGAACTGTTACGGATTTTTTTCAGAGCCTTCCGTGATTTATACCTGAATCACCTGTAAAAAATTACGATACCGTCACTTAAATTTTCTGAGGCGATTCCGTAATCGGTGACTAAACTGAGAGTTCTGTAATTTTTTACTGAACATTTCTCTCCGTGTACATATTTACGCAGAAAGAAAACATTCCGAGTAATTTTTTCAATTTTAAAAATATAATCGATATATAGATTTCTTCAAATTTTCAGCAGAGGAAAAAAAATGATAAAAAGTATCACGAAACATTGTCAACTTCCTTCTGTGATGAGTCATATAGTATATATGTTAAACCTTCTTGTGATAAAGATCATTGATAGATTCTTCAAAGACTGTGAATTGAATATTTAGTTGAAAAAAAAATCTATTCAAATGATAGTGTTATCCATCACATATTATATAGCTAATAATAATATAATATAAAATATATAGGTTTCTGATAATTGCTTAATAAGAAAAAAAAATGTCTTCACATTAAATTTCCATTTTCCAATATTAAAAGAGAATTTATTTGAAAAAGTTCAACTAATACTCTTTGTTTTTTCTTTCATAAATTTTCCCCACAATTACTCCTAAATTAACGTTCCCCCAGTAATATCTCCCCAAATAACCTAAAGCCGCCCCAAGAAACCATCCCTCTTCACGAATAATTTTCATAATCCTTAATATTCGTTCTCAACCGTAAATCACCTCACCAGATTCTTCAACAAGAGCCTACGAAATGACCCTATATCCTGTCTCCATTTCCTGAACCTAGCGTGACGGTCATTCGGACATCGATCCCCGTCGTCAGCCCCCACACTACACCCACTCATTTCCTCACTCTCACTTTCCTTCGGATCATATTTATATTTACATGTTTATCTCTAATACCTCAAATTAAGACGCCCTGAAGACATGTATGTTTAAGGATGTTTATCCAAAATCACAAGTACTTAAAAAGAAATTGATTTTTTTTAACTGAGAGATGAAGATATTCCCTTCACTTTGATACAAATTTCAATCCACCAACCCATGTTCATTATTTAGAAATAAAATAGACAAAATACACCGAATGCATGCGTTAACATGCGCTTATATGGGATGGAATCATTCAAATATTTCCTCTTTTTGCCTGGATACCCGAGATTTTTCTCTGGCCATTGGATTCAGTATGATTTTACACATTACCTTCTATTTTTATTTCTATTTTTAGAGTCTTCTACTAGGTTAATTATCAATTTGAACATAAATTTCATAAGAGCCAGTGTATAAGGGAAAATTAGTTTATTCATTTCTGCCGAGACTATTGCGATTAATTTTTTTTAACGGTAGAAAAGTTAGTTTGATATGCTCTGCTGTCAGCCGAAAAAATTACAGAATTTTCCTTCACCATGAAAAAAAAAACATTTACCGACACTGGCTAAACATCCTTAATCGCTCCAACTTTGGTAACCAACAGTGCCTCAACGTTGGCAGTGAGCATTGCCCCAACGTTAAAATTTTCGACCTTCCCCCGAATATTGGTTTCAAAATAAATTTTTTCAACAACAAGCTCATGATTGAACTCGATCAAAATGGCATAGGGAAGAATATTTTAAAATCACAATTAGATTCATTAAAACAATGATTTTTTCAGTTATCCTGACATCCTGAGATGGTCTAAAAATAGCATATTCGAACTCCTGAGGCCAAAATTATTTATCCTGACACGAAAAATCGGAAATTTCGGATTTGACGAATACAATGCTTCCATGCGGAAGCAAAAAAGTAAATAACCAGTTTCTCATTCTTTTTTTATCTGCGTATCATCCAACAGACTGCATTACACCTCTTGCAGCAATTTCCCACTATTTCCGCATTTCAAAATGATTTTCTCTCCATTTTAAAATCCCCAAGGGAAATCGAAAGCTTTAATTGAGAGGTAGAAGCACCTGAGCGTTAATTACCCTATGTTACTCCGCAAAATAAAGGACTGATAATTAATTAGCATGAGAGAACTCTGGCCTCTCTGTCCTGTTAATATGATAAAAAGTTTGATCTCACTTTATCGTGGTCAGAGGTGTGTCATGTGCAACATCGTGAAATACACGTGACAGTATATCGAGCGTATAGCGTTCTACCATTAAATCTAAAGTGCAAAGTCGCTGCGCCTCTGATATTCCCGGGTGGATTCACGTCCCAATGATGGCGCTAGTGCCTGTGGAAACTCGAGAGTGAAAGCGCTGCTATGTGTATGGAAGAGCAAGCTCTGTCACTGGCTTCTGCATCTTATGGTATTATCAAACCTCGTAAATTTCGTGTTACAGCACTTCACACACTTATGTTAGATTGAATTAAATTCCTTTCGAGGTGGATGTATGGCGGGTAGATGATTTCCAGGGACGATGGGGAGGGAAATTTCTTATGGGTTTTGGAGTCTTCTGGCGATTGGCGCATTGAAGAACCACTCGAGCAGCTAAAGCTCAATTTCATGCACTTGTGTGCACTCGAAAAAAAAAGTTTTTCCAGAAACTACAATGGCATACGTAAGAGGCGAAAATATCTTACAGTGAGAAAAGAAAATTTCAAGAAATTTTGTACTTGTCCCGAAGACGATAATTTTTTTTATGATGAGAAAGTGACTTCTCAAACTAAGTCTAGGTGAATCAATTCATTTAATAGTTTTTATTATTGAAACGTAGTTCATTTACTCAGTAATTTTCCATGATTATAAAATTTTTAGTGACATTACAGGGGGGAGCGGGAAGAAGGATTCGAATTTTTCGTCAAAATTTCGTGTTACTCTCATGGGAAAACTAGGCAATTATGCGCGCCGTCGCGCGCGACCACCTTCAAGTGAGCGCTGTAACGCACAATAACATCCTCGTAGTCATGGAAATCATTGATTGATCCATCAACCAATCGCAGGGCGAATGAAAAGTTAACAATCAAAACTGATTCATTGTCAATCAACTTTATGAAAAAGGAAACAAGGCTCTTAGGAACGTTTTAGAACTGAGATTGTGACGTCTTAGTTTTGAGGCTTTCGCGGCCATGATTAATGAAATCTTTAGCTTCCGGATGGATGCCGCGTTTGGATTCAGCGTTGCGCCGACGTTTCGCAAATATTGCAGTCTGCATCTTCAGGGCTATGAGCTCCGACGTATTGGGTTCGAGCAATACGTCGATTTAGTGAATAATTATTGTTAGAGTCAAGATAATGGTGGATGGTGGAAACGAGGAATATGATTTCTCTTTCCTGTCATCAAGACATTGGTCAGCAGTCCAACGGTGTTCAAGTCCAAGTTGATGAATTGTTTGACTGTTTTAGTCTGTGTCAATGATGACACGAGACGGTATTAGTGAAGAAAACGGTGAGATTGCTTAGCTCAGCAAACTGGGGCTGTGACGAGTTTCGAGGACTCTGGAAGCAGCATAGTACGATCAGGCGCAGAACACGTGGAGAAATGTTCAGTAAAAATTACGGAACTCCCAATTCGCTAACCGATTACAGAATCGACTCAGAAAATTTAAGTGACGGTATCGTAATTTTTCACAAGAGATTCAAGTAAAAATTACGGAACGCTCTGGAAAAATTTTGTAACAGGTCCGTAAAACTTCCTACACATTTAATATTTAATACCACATTTTGCTCTGGAATTACGGAGAAGATACGTAATTTTTATTGAATATTTCTCTCCATGTGAGGGGGCGGCAAATAACAAATTCCGGAACGGTCACCCTGACAATTATAGTGATTATTTTCCCCTCAGAACTACAACCCCACCTGTTAATTAACTTCCCAATTTCCTAAAGAAACAGTCCTCCCCCTTTCCCCCCCCCACTCCATGACCGCACCCACAAAATACTCAACTCCTCATATGTAGGGTACACATAACTTAACTAGTATTCTAAACAGCCTAGAGCATTCCACCGTTATTATTGACTCGGTGTGAATTTACTCTCGTCTAAATTTATTATGCGCAGTTGGCTAGTTGTGTTTTGGTTCTGTTAAACGCCGGAGGCGTATCAAGCGTGTGGTCTCTGTATGGTCATTTGGGAAACACGGTACAACCCCGAGGGGTAACTTTAACTTCGCTCACCCCCACTGACTTCAGACATGAATTGAGAGTGCTCATGAGTGGGGTGGACGGCATTTCTTAGACGATTCTTGTTTTAGGGTTCTTATAGGGGAGCGGAGGGGAGAATTATCGGTCTCATGGGGCGATGAGTATTATCGACTTGAGAATTTCATTATTGGGTGAAGGACGATCAGGGGGTGACGATTTTTCTTCTTGAACTAAGTGTATTTAAGAACTCCCATTTCTCTTTTAAGGGGAGGTTCACCTCGGGAAATGAAATTTGCGTTTTTCGAGAAAACAACTTCAAAAACACTTTTTTCCGCGTGATTTTTCCTCAGAAATCAGATTTTTCAGGTCAAATTAATCTCCGATCGCTAAAAATTAGATTTGAATTTTTTCTAAACGAAGAATCAACTTTTGAAAAATCCTAACGTATTTTTTTTCGGAATAGTTTTTGAAATATGATCACAAATTTTCGCAGTTTAATCATTAAAAAAACGGGAGAAGATACATTTTAAAGTTCATTGGTCAACCTGAAAAAAGTCGTTATTTTCAAGGATCGATTATATTTTCGAAAATGCTAATTGGATTTTTTTATCTCTTAGAAGGAGAAAAATGAAAAAATTAATAACAAAAATCTTTTTTTTTCATTCGCGATTGTTTAGTCAATTCATTGTTTACCGACCAATGTTGATGTGTAAATTTTAAATTCCACATTCAATTTTTTGTATGTTGCTGATTATATTGAAAATTAATAATTTTAGCTTGTTTTTTTTTCAAAATTCAGTTTTTGGAAGAGCAGAAAAATAACAATTCCCTTTTTCCTTCGTTTTCGTCATCTTTGTATCACATATTTCGATGGAAATCGTGAAGAAACTTCGAAAACTTCCGCGGAAATAATCCAAATATAAAATAGGTGAAGTCCTTCATTAATATCGCTAACTACATGTAGTATCGGGGATTTTTGATTGTCGAGACGATGGGGAACTTCCCAAGTAAAATATAAGAAGTAAGTCTAGACGCTGGGGAACTACGCGAAGGTTCGCCCATTGTAAGTTTAAGAATTTTGTCGATGATATTTTATGAAGGTATTTTATTAAGGTAGGATTAAGACGGGACATAAGATTAAGTCGGGTAGTTTTATTATTTTATTGCGGAAAGACCGGAGTACCCTCATAGGTGACTCACGACCCTTGGCTGGCCCACGCTGCCACGTCTCAGGATTTTTCCAGAAGGGAAATTGGCAAGTGAGGCCCAACGAAGCTTGCTGGTGGGGGAAGACGCCAGGGGGAGGAACTGAGTATAGATAGGGCTGAGGGTGACAGGAGTTAGTTGATTTTGGAGGGTCGAGAAGAAATAGACGTTTTGACGAAGTCCTCTTGTGAGGCACTAGACGGTTCTTGACGATTCAATTTAACATTTAACATAATTAAATGTTTGAAGTGTTCTTATAATTTAAACTTTTGTAAATAATTTCCAATAATTAAATGTGTATGAATTAAATCTTTTACTGTTTTTATCTTTTAAAAAGTATCCCCACATACACTAATCAAAAATTGATTAATTACCAGGCAATTACCAAAACACCATCAGTCCCTGCCTCCCGAGCCTCAATTCATTTTTTTTCGTGTCTCCGGGATATTAACACAAAAGAGGGAATGATGGAAGAGGGAAAAAAGTGAGAAAGGAGGATTTACCCCAGAGGATAATGACGAATCGTCAAGTCGCCGCTGGGATTTCGGATTTCGTGAATGATCGGAGTTGTTTTCGAAGTCTCGATGCGAGGTAGAAAAACCGTCATTTGGGGGATTGTTAATTCACAGAAGTTTGATTGTGTCACTGATTGGGATCATGAGCGGATGACGGAGTAAGTGGGGATTTTGGGGGTCTGATGGAGATCTTGATAGTCTCTCGATTAGTGGGATTGATGTCGAGGAGATTGTGGTGGACGATTTGGGCCGGTGATGGTGAGCTGACGGGTTCATAAATCGCGGCGAGTGATTGTCATTGTAATTACTTCTTTCGGTTATTTCAGGGGTATTGAGAAGTTTAGATTGACGAGGTGGAATTAATTAATTTGGTTCCTTTTGCTGACGACATCGTCATGAGAATCAGATATTTTCGGAGGGAATGTTAATCAATCAAGAATTTTTTCTGATGTTTTCAACTCAAATCCCTAGTACACTGTTAAAATTAAACAGTCCCCAGGGGGAAGTGTTTTTTCTTATTATTTTTATTAGTTTTGTTAAAATTTTTCGTCTGAATTTTCCGTGCCATATTCCGGAAATTTTTATCGAGTTCAAGTTCCACTGAAATTTCAGGAAATCTTGTCATTGAAAAATAAAATATTCCATTGATTTGCTGTTCAAATGACCTGGAAATGAATAAACACTTGATTTTTCAGCTCAATTATTTTGTGAAAATTCAGAAAAATTAGGAATGTTCAGGAAAAATGAATGAAATAAAAGCAAATCAAATTTCAATGAATTAAGGAATTCTCGTCTTTATGCTGCCTAAAATTCTGGAATTTTACTGAAATTTTAGTGAAACCTGAAATTTTATGTTTTTTTTCACTAAATCACGTTGAGTGTCACTGTCCTAAAAATTCGCGATCAACTGTCAACTGTCGCGATGAAAAGTCATTTTTTTCCAACAGTGTAACTCCTCAACGAGGAGCTACTTACTTCCGAAATCATGGGGCCACTCTGGCATGAAATCATTCCGAAATCGCCGAAATCACCGAAATCAAGTGATTTCAGCTCTTCGAAATCACTTTCGAAATCATCTCCGAAATCACGTGAAATCGTCTGAAATCACGCGAAGAGAGATCTTCAGTAAAACTTACGGAACTCAAAATTCGCTCACCGATTACGGAATCGACTCAGAAAATTTAAGTGACGGTTTTGTAATTTATGTCATTAGGCCTGATAAACCGCGATTCTAACCTCGCTTTGCTCGGTTAGATCGCGGTTTTCAGGCCCAAGGACATAAAATATCATGTCACACGGCGATAAAAACATTATCTGGCGAATGTGGCTCTATAATCCGAGCCGAAGGCGAGTTTTATAAAAGTTTTAAACAGTTTTTTTCCGAAAATTTCTGAAAAAATTGGCCAGATAATACTTTTATCGCCTGATGACATAATATACTATTTTCACAGGAGATTTAGATAAAAATTACGGAACGTTCAGGAAAAATTCCGTGACAGTTCCGTAAAGTGTCCTACAACCGCCTTTCGCTCCAGAATTATGGAAAAGATACGTAATTTTTATTGATTATTTTTCTCACTCAGATTTCAGCCAATCAGAGCGCAGTATTTGAGGCTGTCAAACTTTTTTTTTCGGAAATTTCTAAAAAAATTCGCCAGATAATACTTTTATCGCCTGATGACATAATATACTATTTTCACAGGAGATTTAGATAAAAATTACTGAACGCTCAGGAAAAATTCCGTGACACTTCCATAAAGTGTCCTACAACCGCCGTTCGCTCCAGAATTACGGAAAAGATACGTAATTTTTATTGATTATTTTTCTCACTCGGATTTCAGCCAATCAGAGCGCAGTATTTGAGGCTGTCAAACAGTTTTTTTCGGAAATTTCTGAACAATTTCTGACGGAAATTCACTAGTAGCTCTTCAAATGTTTCTCATCTTTCAACGCATTTCACGTTTAATATTCTGTGTGATAGATAAACAAAAAAGTGGGTTGTAAATGTATGGCTGTGTAAATGTATCCAGATGCTGTTCACTGCACTGTGCTTGGCCGAAATCCGAGTGGAAAAATAATCCGTCAAATATCACTCGTGCTTCAAAATTAATCGGATATTTTCCTCAAGCTTCCCTACCTAGGAACGAAGCTATCGGAAAATATCCGATAATTTTGAAGCACTAGTGGTATTACTACTGAATATTTCTCTCCGTGCACCGAAATCGGTGGCGCACTGTCGTAGTACGAACCGTGCAAGTATTTCGTGATTTTAAAATTGACACACCTGCCAGCAATGATAATACAATGCCGGACCCACTGCCATAGAAAAATGGTACAATGGATCACTTTTCATCGTCATCAGCTGACGATTAACGGAGTAGAATCAAACGAATTCGTTATTATTCGCTATTTAACATTGCCAGTTTTGATTTTCATAACTTGACACAACCCGTTTTGTCTCCCTTCTATTATTTGTGAACTTTATTTTTCTGAAATGACTGATTTCGAATTAATGAAATCATTTGAAATCGTAAAATCACCTTTCGTGACGCTCCACGGAGAGAAATATTCAAGAAAAATTACGGAACATTTCACGTAATCCGCAAGCGAGAATCGTTTTCAGTGAATTTCTGTAGGAATATAAGAGAATAAATCTGAAACGTTCAGTAAATTTTCGGGTCTGTCACCGAAAAAATACGAAAAAGTCACGTAATTTTTCTGGAAGTTGTAAAATCTAACAGAAACTTCAAGACTTATTATGCCTCAGAACATGAAAATTCTTGGATGTTTAAGAATTTTTACGAAAAGTTCCGGAAAAATTACGGAACGTGTTGTTAAAATCTCCCCCTCATGGTGACTCATGGCTAGCCGTGAGGCGTCGGACGGATGCGTAATTTTTACGGAACAGATCGTAGAATTTACGTGACGATTGACACTTTTTATTGAATTTTACTTCGCTCCCAGATTACGTTTCGAAACGTAATTTTTATTGAATAGTTCTCTCCGTGTCGAAATCACCGAAATCATTTTTTCCGAAATCACTGAAATCCCGGCTAAAATCACCTAAAATTGTCTTCATTTTGAAATCATGGTGTCACTCAATTAAAACTGTTACACTCCTCTCACAAAATATCGCCAGAAAATCTTAAACTCACCTGGTAAAGACAAGGCACAGTAAAGTAACACTGAGAATCATCAACTGCTGACTCAAGGCCGATTGTGACTTCTGCATTGCTCTGTGAAGATCGTTCTGCAATAATAATTAGTATTCCATCACTTCTCTATCATCACTCGCGGAACTTGCTCCACTTCTCCCAAACTTTCAACTTACGAACATATTCTCCAGTGAGTGCTTTGCCAACCAGCAGTTCAGGAATACCGGAATGAACAGATTTCGCATCGGTGGATAAAGTATCTGAAAATTCATTAATTAAAACTTGAAATGAGGGAATAATAACTTCGGGGATTTTCACGGGTTGTGGTTTCTCAGGGGAGTGGTGGAACAAAGTGATGAGCCAAATTATAGGGTTTTACCTAGGGAGGAAATTTTTACTGAAAGTGGAATGGATAGAATGAAAATGAGAGAACAGTTGTGTGAAAATCTACTAATTTCTGAGTCCACATTTTGTCGTTGATTAACGGGAAAATTGTTGGGGGTCCATTGTTAAATTTTGGGAATGAACGAAATTATATTGTACTGCGAGGAAACTTTCATAGTGATGCTCCAGAAATGGAGTCGATTGATTTACATAGTGCTAGACAGAATTATCTAGATTGAGGAAAGAGAACATGGACTGTTAGAAAATTACTCTTTAAATTTCAAGTAAAAAATCTTCAAATTTTTAACAACGAATAATTTACACGGAATTTCCATTGATCTTGTTATCAATAAATCTATCAATTTTCTGGAATATTCAAAGAAAATTTGATTTCTCAGGTTCATACGACAATGAAAATTAATGAAGATCGTGAAAATTCAGGCAACTGTTCTTCTGAATTTTCAATCTGTTGAACATTCAATTGAATGTATTGCTTAATTTTCACGCTAGATATGAAAGTCCAAATTGTCCTTGAAAATTCAATGATCATTTATCATGAAAAACTTAATTTTATTGAATTTCCAAGGTGAATCAGGAATCCATGAGCCATTTAGTTTGAAATTGAATTCAAGTTCAACTGCATCTGTTACTTCAATTTCAAAAAATTTCCAACAGTATATGAAAAAGGGATATCAAAAGAGTATTTTTGGTATTCTTTTGTTATACTATCTTTATTCTCGAATGAGCCTATGTTCCTTAGAAAAACTAGTGGACAATTGCTTTTCATTATCCGATTATCTATATTTATTTTATTCTTGTTTTTCTTCAGTCGTTTTTTCGTCCTTTTTTCTGAGGAATATGTGATCTGTTTACCCTCGATCACTAGCTGAAGGAGCGCGGCGCCGCCCGTTTTATTTTTTTTTATATTTTAGCGTTTTTATATTTTTGCTCGATGCCTAAAAATTCTGAAAAAAATTAGAGTTCCTAGTTCAATCCTTTTATTAAGGATGTTTAGTTATTTTTAGCAAATCTTATTTTTTCATGTGCAAGGAAAATTCTATAATTTTTTTGGCTGATAGCAGAACATGTGAAGCTAACTTCTTTGATGTTAAAAAAAAATAATCGCAATAGTCTCGTCAGAAATAAATAAACGAATTTTTCTTTATTCGGGGGCTCTCATGGAATTTATGATGAAATTTATAATTAATCTACTAGAAAACTCTAAAAACAGAAATAAAAATAGAAGATAATATGCAAAATTATAGTGAATCGAATGGCAAGAGGAAAAGTTGGGGTACCCGAACAAAAAGAGGAAATATTTGAAAGATTCTATCCCATATATGCGCATGTTAGCGCATGCGTTTAGTCAGCGATTAGTCGACAATCATTACATTTGTAATATTTTGTAATATTATTAGAATTTGCACCGTTCTATTACTATGATTTTATTATCTTACTTGAAATTTGAAAATATGAAAGTAATTCATGATTTAAATTTTCTATCAACTATTGAGTAAATAATCATAAATTTCATAAAAGGATTTTTCAATTAGACATGTAATGGTCAAAATCCTGACACGATTACTGGTTGATAGATTATTTCGAAATTTGAATATTCGATTGATGATTAATTCGGTAGTTGAAAATTGTTGGGAACTATTATCAGTTAACAGGAGCTAAATTTAACTTATTTTGAATATGATGATTGTTCTGATCCCTGCGTTTAGTGCATGTTGTTCACTCCATTTATAAATAATAATCGTGGGTTGATGGATTAAAATTTCTATGAAGATAAAGGAAATAACTTCATTTCTCAGTCGAAAAAAATCAATTTTTTTTTTGAATACTTGGGATTTTGCATAAACATCCTCAAGCGCTTGTGTTGTCTGTTTATTTGTCGGGAAATTTTGTTAGCTAAAAATAGAAAAGAAACGTCGAACGGCAAAAAAGCGGCGCCGCGTCGCTCGGTGTGAGCGAGTCCTTGTCGACCTCTCAAGCAACAGTGTTGCTGCATTCACTGCCACACTTGGAATGCGCGCATAACAGTAAGCGCCAAGGTGGCAACAGCGTGCCCGGTTCAACTCTGCGCTAATCGTGCGACGGATGAAGGCTGGCGGCCGAGCGCGAGTGATCGAGGGTTAAGAATAAGAAAAGTATAAAAAAGAAACATAAAAAAACCCTCTTAGTATCTCTTTTTACATTTTTCCTCTCCTTTCTCCTCAATTTTTGTATCAAGTCTCGTGTCACGTTTACAGTTCATTTTTCTTATTATGCTCTTAACAATCAGTCTACTGCCATACGATGTCTATAGACATTGAAAATTTTCCAACGACATCAAAGACAATTAAATCAGTTGAACATTGTCGATCGAGTCCACTCAGTTGATTCACAATCGCCCCAAATATTGTACGTTTGTATTCATCACAATGACTGCGCACAACTATTGTCACTCACTCTGTGTGAGCCAATCACGCGAGAATCATAAACACCGTGTGGTATACAAATCTGATGAATAAATCTACTGGAGCAAATGGGGAAAAAGTCGTGCCTTCCCTTTGATGTATTTTTCACTGCCCCCTTTTGAACATCAAACGACGAGTCAACGTTCAGTTTTCGCGTGATCAATTGATCGTGAGTTTGTTCGAGATTAAAGGGGACTATTCAGAGTTTAAATTTGTTTGAGAAGAATTTTTAACATTTGCTGCCACTGTGTGGTGCGGCATAATGAGAGCATCTCAGATTATGCAATGGGATTGTGTTACAGATACTCACGTGGACCGACCGGGATAATGGGAATTATTCTCATTAAAGTTTAATGGATAATCATGACATCACGTAACGTCGTTACACCCACCAAGAGGTGCGCCTAAATGAAGAGACTTAGCGAAGAGAATCAGAGCAATGGGGCTTTTGAGATGAATAAAACACGTTATTTGGGATTTTTTAATTCACTACACGGACAAAAATATACCTGAATTGAGCATAAAATATACTTGATTCAATCAAAAATACTTGAGATCAATTCTCGACACACTTGAATTGATAATGAAAGTGTTCGTCGTGCAATTGAAACAAGAATTCCTCAGTTGGTGATTTGGAGTACTGAGAGAACAGCACTCTCCTCCTGCTCATCAGAAAGCAAAATACAAACTTTCCTTTCCAAGAGTGTTAAAAAATAGCAATAATATTTTCCACCCTTCATGAATCCTTGAGAAAAACTTCGGTTCACTCACCGTGATTGTGAATGGTATAGTGTTCACTAGTTCCAGAATGAAGTGGAATGAGAGCAGTTGCTGCCAAATGTTTCCCTGAAACAAAAAGAAGAATGCAATGAAATCAACCAATTTCCCTTGAGTTGACCGAACATTTTTTTATTTTACTTTCGAATCTCGATTTAATCAAACGTGATTCCATCGATCTTACAACCTGGAAAAGCTCCGGTTGAATCTCTATATTATGCAAATCCGAATCGACTTCTGGTGATCAAAATTTGGTGCTCGAAATTAAAACTCCACAATTAAGGATCACAAAAGTTAAAACAAGGGTCACGAGGGTCCGCATAAGGGTTGCGAGTGTCCGATTAAGGATCACAGGAGTCAGGTGAAGAGTCACGGAAGTCAGAATAAGGGTCACGGGGGTCAAAATAATGATCATAAGGGTCAGAATAAGGGTCACGAGGGTCAGATTAAGGATCACAGAAGTGAGATTAAGGGTCACGAGGGTCAGAATAACAGTCATGAGGGTTAAAATAATGGTCTTAAGGGTCAGAACGGGGGGCACGAGGTTAAAAATCAGGAGTATAAGGGTCAAAATAAGGGTCGAGAGGGTCCGAATAAGGGTCACGAGGGTTATATTATAGATCACAGGAGTCAGATTAGAGGTCACGAGGGTCAGATTAAGGGTAACATGTGTTAACATAAGGGTCAGGTTAGGGTCATATAGGGTCAGATTAAGGATTACGAGGGGTATAGTGATTTTTATTTTAGAGAACTAAAAACTTATTTACTCTGTGGATCACTGATTTTTGTGTGGATTCCATGGTTTCTGCAGATTCAGGCATTTGTTGGCTGCGTAGTTGAGGTTTACCGAGGACTCAAAAGGACATATTACAAATGAGTGTAAAACTTATGTGCTTCAGAAAGTCATAAATATCAAAGCTCCCGGGATAGACGGATAAAGGAGGATTTATGTCGGGTAAGTCGACTATATCTCCGGATACTAGAGACTATCTTCCGATGTACTTTTATTTCTACGTGTAGGCCATTACGCTATGTATTTACCGCTCCAATGCTAGACAGCATTCACGTACAATCTTCGTGAATCAGCTGGCTGGTATTATTGACAGAAATTGTCTCCGCAGTTTTTCATCTCAGAAAGAGATGTGACGAAAATTATCACCCCTAATGCCCCGAGTGCTCAAAATCTTTCATTTATTTATTATTTTATTATTCCATAATAATCTATACAATCAATGATAATTAGTAAATTACCGGAGATTTAGAATTTTTTGGATAAATCAAATGAGTGGAGTATTGTATCGAATTACCGATAATTTTCCTCGAACTTTTCTCTCAGTGTGTCACTCCTTCAGTGAATGGTGTCATAAATTAAGATACTGTTGTCTCGTTATTCAAGACGTTCATCCAAAAGAATTATGTCCTAATGCAAAACGCTATTTTTCCATGTATACTTGGCAAAAAAAATTGCTAAAATCGTTAATTCGATTTTGTTATTCAGCAGCTGAAAATTCTACTCCTGCCGTAAATTCTTTTACTTAAAAATCCGAAGCTTTTTGTGATAACAAAAAATTTCATTTTCCTCCATCAACTGCTGGTCCAGAAGGTGTTTGATTTTGCCTGTCGTTTCCTTGACAATGCAATTCGCTGATTCACAAGGTTGAAAGCGAGTGAAAAAAACCCAACAAGGACACGAAATACACGAATACAATTTCAGTATAAAGGTATCTCGGAATCGAGGAACATGGCAGATTGACGTAGTTTCGTCTCGACTGCCGAACCAATCTCGTTTTTTTTTCATTGATACAGTTGCAATGGAGTTTTGTCGAGACACTGGCAGTAGTGAAGGC
>NW_021680735.1:368932-371626 GCF_001412515.2 Diachasma alloeum
GGGGGGGGGGACTGCCTTGGTTTCAATGGTTCTCGTGGACTGGGTGGGAACCATAACCGCTCTCTCTGGGAAAATGGCCTTTATAAGTTACCAAGGGGTTCTACGTCTTTTAACCTTTTACCTTTCGGGAGCTTTTACGCTTCTACAGTATCGAGAACGGGGATTTTCCACTGCTCGTATCCTACGGCTGATACGTGCAGAATGAGATGGGAAATTTAGAAAAATATAAAACAGTTTAAAATAACGGAAATTTTCGCCATCGTATTTCTTTGAATTGCTCTTTCCTTCCGGATTTTATGATCAAGCGGATTTTGCTACATTTTATTTCGCTGAGGACATTTTTTTGAGGGGGGGGGGGAGGTGGTGCCTTCCACTGTTAGGGAGATTTGAAATTTCATCTTGACTGTTATTTAGACCCTTGCGACCCTTAATCTCACTCTTGTGACCCTTAATCTGACCCTCATTATAACCCACGTGACCCTTATTTGAACCCTTGTAATCCTTTGATTGTATAGAGAGAGCCCCATATGACTCCCATGACCCTTATTCTGTCCCTTATTTTGACTCCCATGACCCTTTTAGACCCTTGCAACCCTTTTTAGACCCTTGCGACCCTTAATCTGACCCTTGTGATTCTTGACCTGACCCTTATGACCCTCGTTATTACCCTCATTATAACCCACGTGACCCTTATTTGGACCCTTGTGACCATTTGATTGTATAGAGAGAGCCCCATATAACTCCCATGACTCTTATTCTGTCCCTTATTTTGACTCCCTTTTTAGACCCTTGCAACCCTTTTTATACTCATGCGACCCTTAATCTGACCCTCATTATAACCCCCGTGACCTTTATTCTGACCCTTATTGTAACCCTCTTGACCCTTTTTGGACCTTCTATTCTATTTGGATCCTTGTGACCCTTCATTGCTGAACCTCAATTCTGGAGTTTTGGAGTCTTGGATTTTTGTGATATAGAGAGATATTTTCTCAGGTATGTTATCAAAAGAAAGGAAAATAGCAACCAAAAAGCACGCCGCCATCGAGTCTCTCAAAATTCAACATTTCAGAATACATTTACCTGAATTGTCATAATTTCTATTAATTTTCATGGAATAATTGAACTAAAATTTACAGTTTTCATTAATTTTTCCACAAAATTTTAAATTTCTAACGAAATATTATGTATAATTTCACTGTAGAATCCCTATTCACAATAACCTAAATTAGTTTGAATATTTGTAAACAAAATGATTAATCAACAATTGAAAAAAGCCAGTTATTTTGGTAAAGCAAAAATCCTTGGCTGTCAAATAATAAACATTTCAACTCATTCTATATTCACATCAACAATCATTTCCAGCCCAACGAATTTCTCGATAAAATTCAATCAATCAATCCGAAACTATTAGGGTAGAACGATAATTGATATTATCATTATCACCGTTACGCCTTTCAAACGATGATAATCATGATGAAAGCATTCCTGTAGATTCAAACCGTCCAACAGAGACAATACTCGATTAAGGCTGAGTATTGACATGAATGTCGTGTTTGTACCGCGAAGGGCTTACCAGCTATTGGCTGAAAGCCAGGATTTGTGTATCCTCTCATTCTCCACAGGGACATCTGTGGAAACAAACCCCGGAGACAGCGCAGCGCCAGATAGTACGCGCGAACTTAATCCAGGATATCTGGAGATTCCTTTCTCTCCCGTATAGCTACGTATCCTTCAACATGTCTCTTTACGAAAATCCCTAGGTGAAAATGGTAATTGGACGAGACTACCCGGGATAACTCACGTTTATCTTCATACCAGAGGGATTTTGGTTAATATAATTTGTTTATTCATAGCATTCCAGGACATTACTCCTTTTTCCAGGACATTACTCACTGCTTCAAGATTTTTCATAATTTTTTTTAGGGTAAATTAACCCCTCACGTACGGGGCGCTTTTGTTATTAAGCGCGTCGGACGCTTAATATCACTCAAATCTGATCGGTTTTGAGGAATGGATAATGGTAAAACCGATATGCAATTGGCCCTACAATGATCATTATTCATAGTTTCGGAAATATTTAATTTCGAGGAGAGCTGTCTATTTAGAGTACACTGACAAAAACGAAGGTTTTTGAGAAACATGTCTTTACTTATTTTAAGAAACTTTTGACTTGAAAATTTTCAAGAATAAAATATCTTGCACTAAAATGAAAACCTTCGTCGAGCAATTTGGCACTTGTTCTAAATACGAGGACAATTTCTTGATGACAAGAAAGCGATTTTTTAAAGCAAGTGAAATTGAATGAATTCATTTTATAGTTTTTTAGCCTCAATGCTAAAATATTTTAATGCAAAAACCATTTTAATTTACATGAGAACTCGTTTTCTTGATATGAAAAAATTGCCCTCATCTTTCGGACAAGTATAAAATTTCTTGGCGTAAGATTTTCGTTCTTAGTGTGAGATATTGTGCGCTTGTTATTTTCAAGCCATGAATTTCTTGATACAAGTATAGAAGTACTTCTCAAAAAACATTTCTAGTCCACACGCAATACCCCCTTCCCGTGTGCACTTCTAGTGCGGTAAGGTTTTGAGGCGTTTTCTTATGTTTTCGGGTATGAGAAATCCGAATCCGGTGGTATTTTTTATTTAAGTGCGTGCAATTAATAGTTATAAACAAATTAAGTGGTTTTTT
>NW_021680735.1:372807-388078 GCF_001412515.2 Diachasma alloeum
CGGATTCGGATTTCTCATACCCGAAAACATGAGAAAACACCTCAAAACCTTACCGCACTAGAAGTGCACACGGGAAGGGGGTATTGCGTGTGGACTATTCTTTTCTCAGTGTCTTTTCGCTGCCTGGCAGGGACCCCGTATGTGAGGATTTGAGATGCTTCCTCAATATAACTTTGGGGTATAGAGTGGGGGTAAATGTCCAAGGTGCCGAGACTCCGCTGTATCGTTTGAAAAAAAACAGGAAAATTATAAAAATATAGAAATAGGGATCCAGGTACGATATTTCTCGGCCCAATGCCGGCTCAAGGTTGGTCCAAGAGTGGTCGACTGTCGGCTTAATGTAGGTCTAATATCGGCAGAATGCCAGCTTAATGTCGGTCTAATGTTGGCCCAATGTCGGCGCCAGGTTGACCCAATGTTGGCTCAATGTTGGCACAAGGTTGGCCGTAGGTTATCCTAATGCAAAAAATTGGAATTTTCGAATTTGACGAACACAATGCTTCCATTCGGAAGCCAAAAACTCTTACTCCTCAACTTTGCATTCGAGAAACTGAAGATTATGAAGTGACAAACCATGGAGAGACACTCCCGGAATTATGGATTGTAATATAAACCTCGAAACCTAACTCCCCGGTAATGCAGTAATGGACCAATAACCGAGTTCCATGAATTCAGTATGACCGCACTAAACCCTGATGACATTCCGTTTTTCCCATAATACATTTTCGGGGAAGAAAACCACTCAAACTCGTGGGATGTAATGATGATAGCAAAACATCAAAGCTCAGGTAATTTCGGTGAATTGCCTTGTTTACGAGGCCACAAGCATCACGGAGTTTAATTGATGATTGTTTGTGGAGGACATAAATTGGGTATGGGAAATAGATATCCATATATCATTTATCACTCCCATCACTGGGCATGCACCATTAAATCATTCAAAATCTCAATTTATGTCGGTTATTTTCAAATTGCTGTCAGTAATGTAAACGAAATGTTCGGAATATCATAATCAATATCCTGATTATTGGAGATTCTAAAGATTGATTTGATGTACTGCATTAAATTATTTCCATCGTTTGAGCTATTCTAAATAGTTGGAAGTTAACGGAGAAGTACGGAGAGACCTTTGTACACTGAGAGAATCAATTAATTCTGTCGAAATATTATACAGGGAAGGGTAGGGCAAAACGGACCGCAGGGCAAAACGGACCACTGACAGAAAATTGGTAATTTTTGTTTTTTTTTCGTTCCTTCAAATTAGGAACACTGAATGTGTTGAATTAAAAGTGAGTTTCTTGGACCGTAACCATCACAAGGTTTTTATAGACAAGAACTGTCGTTGAACCGCAATTTCATCAGATTTGCTAATCACCTCAACCCACAAATGACTTTGAGAAACCAATATTTCCTAGGAATCTGTATGTCTAAAGGCAAAACGGATATTTTTATATTTATTTCATGTCTAATTAAGCAGTGCGACCGAAGCCATTTGACAGATTACATATACCTGCTACTCTCCACGTATTTCTTTTCTCCTATTTTCATTTCTACCAATTTCATTGATAGCAGGCTTCCGAATCCTTCCCAATGCTTGTGTTCAAAAAATAGAACCAAATATCCATGTGTAGGGTAAATGATTTTATCGACAGAAGCATCGAATTACCAGAGCCGGATGAAGGAAATTTTGGGAAAAGATAAAAGGAAAGAAGGGGAATTAATATACCCATCTTAGTGTTTATATGACACCTGACTGAAGTCTTAGAAGAATCGAGAGTTCGACACCTCGTTCTCTTTCCTCCGAGCCGGCCCACGACTAACATCTCTCAGTATTTTCGATTGTGGGATCCCAAGGTTTATCAAGTTGCACAAAGTGCACGTGCAAAATAAAAAACAAAAAAATTAACCCAATTACACCGTCAGACTGCAGCTGACATATCAGATAAGTTAAACATATATTATCACTAAACAAGGGAATCAACAAAGTAGATCATGGAGGAGGAGAGGGGCCATATATTTTTGTCATTACTTTCTCTTATATTTTTCAATTCAATTGTGTTGGGGTGATCTCAGTAATTTTTCTGTATCTTGAGAATTCGGGGAATGCGTTTATATGTGTATTGTATTAAGATCCATGTGGATTTAAGATCATTCATATATTTTTATTTGAATGGGTTATTTGTGGAGTGAGAATAAGCGGATTATAATTTTTGAAAATTGTTATCGAGGTCAGTCGGGAGGAATATTAAATTAAATGTTTTCGGAGTGATAATTTTGGACTAACGGGTACTTGTCATCTTGTTTAACACATCGTAATTTTGACGACTCTTAATAATGAATAAAAATGTTTGATGACCTCTTACGTGAGTTATTCATTTCAATCGTTATTCATGTTACAATTCTGACTGTTTGCTTCGCATTTGAGGATATTGAGTGGACCGAACTATTATTATTTAAAATTCTCATCGGAATATTAGCGATCCTATTATTGATTAATTTTTTAATAGTCCTGAGGTCGATCCTGTGTCATAATTTCGAAAATTAATGTTCGTTTCCTCACATTGAAAATAAATTTCATTACACATGTTATATGGCTTTCTCAGGTGAAATATAGATGCGTTAATTTTTTTTCTCAAGAATTTTGGGTGAATTGTTCCATCTCAAGAACTATCAAATATATCGATCTAAAATTTGATGTAGAAATGTTCCTTGACAATCCTAACTAGAAGCCAAAGTTTCAAAAGGTTTCCCTGGATTTTACCCATGTCATAGTACGCAAAAATGAATTCCGAACAAAAAAATACAAAAACGATGATATCCCCAAAAATTTCAATGGGATGTCACGTTTCATGGCATTTCTAGGCATTTTCATCCAAAATTGAGAAACCGAAAAAAATCACGATTACAAAACTTCGATTCGGAAGCAAAAATTATCAATTTTCTGTCAGTGGTCCGTTTTGCCCTACCCTTCCCTATATTATATTATATTTTTTGATTGAAAACCCTTCGTGTGGATACAATCATTGATTGAATAAGTAATCAACTGCTCATCCAATCGTATATATCTTTCCCCTAAATTAGTATTAGCTAACAGCTTAATACGATAATAACACCAAAGACGGTCTGAAAACTTCCGCCAACTTGTTTCTTCACCGGGTAGTATATATTAACTATGTAAATGATTCAAACTTCCGAACTGAGCTTAACTATACCTCGAGTAAATCGCAAAACCTTGCACCGGATCAAAGCAGAATCGATTAGGTGGTGAAAATGGCACTTGACCGGTGGTACGAGTAAACCGATTATGAGACGGATTAAGGAAGCAGATGCTAATGGAGTGGAGAAGTTTCCATCAATACCAGTAAATTTGGTACAGCGTACTGAATTGATCTCTTTCGCGGTCATTATTATTTGACTGGATGTATTACTGGTTTTTATAATGCATTCATGAGTGTCTGAAATGCAGTAGATTTCACTTTCTCATTTTTCCATAAAATAATAATGAAGTTTTCATTGTTTGGATGAAAGAAAAAGATCCGGTCATGCTAGTACTCAGAAAGAGGAATGATGTAAGAGATGAAACAAAATATTCTGGAAAGAATTTGATACGGGGTATCCCGAATTATAATGAAGAGATATAGAAAGTCAGTATTGACCATGGCCAGAAAAAAGTTGGGCCAGAGCCTAAATGTCCACATCTACATGAGCATACGCATTTTCTCCACAAGAGGGCACACTACAAAAACCAGGTGTCTGACAGTTATCTGAATTTAAGATGTTAGATGGTAAAAAACGTCTGAATCTTCAAAAGTGTCTGAAAATCTGACTAATGTCTGAAAATTTCAACCACCATTTCTGTCTGAAAATGATGGTAGACATTTTTTGTGTCTAAAAAATTTGAGGTATTTATTTTTAGATATTTTCTGTGTCTGAAATTCAGTTATTTATGAGCGATTCGAACATTTCACTATTAAGATATCTCACTTGATTCAGACGGAAAAGTCCATTCCAACATTAATTTTTAAGATATTTCTCATGTCTGATAAGTTGACTCATCCACTGCAAAAACTATTAGGTGTGTGAATATGACTCCGCCCTTTCCCAACAAATGTCGTTTTTAGTATTGCTTACGTGCAATAATAAATGGCAACAATTGTATTCGATAGTACTTTATGTCAGCTGTCAAACGCACTACGTGACATTTGGTTGGGATGTAAGCAACAAGTGTTTTTATCTTCGTGACAATGTCGGCTTTCGTTCCAAGTAAACATCATTTGCGGGAAGTGTTATTACACTATTATATTGCAAAGAAAAGTGTAGCGGAAACTCATCGTTTGCTTGTGGAGATTTACGGTGAGCATGCTCCATCTAATACAACTTTGACGATGGTTTCAATGATTTCAAAAGAATGATTTTGGCACTGAGGACAGAGAACATGGAAAACCACCAAAAAATTTTGAAGATGCTGAATTGGAGGCATTATTGGCAGAGGATTCTTGCCAAACTCAATCAGAATTGAATGCAGCATTAAATATTGAACGATCAACTGTTACAAAGCGTTTAAAAGCAATGGGAATGGTTCAAAGAGTTGGTAACTGGGTTTCATATGAATTGAAAGAAAGAGACATGGAACGTCGAACAACAATTTGTGAAATGCTACTTCAAAGACAGCAAAGAAAAAGATTTTTGCATCGAATAGTCACAGGAGCTGAACAATGGATATATTATGAGAATCCTAAACGCCAAAAAGCTTATGTGAAGCCAGGTGAACCCGGCCCATCCCAGCCAAAAAGAAATATTCACAGTGCCAAGGTTATGCTCTGCATTTGGTGGGATCAGAGAGGTGTTGTATATTATGAGTTGCTCGAACCCTCTCAAACTATTAATGGCGAAGTTTACCGATGACAAGTAATGCGTTTGAAGCGAGCCATAGAAGAAAAACGACTAAAATGGGTGAATAGGCACAGTAAATTAATTCTTCAACATGGCAATGCCAAACAGCATACCGCCCAAGTTGTGAAAAGATATTTAGATGGACAGGACTGGGAAGTGCTACTCCACCCGCCATATTCGCCAGACATAGCTCCTTCGGATTACCACTTATTCCGAACACTACAGCCAGATCTTACAGGAGAACGGTTCACTTCATACGAAAGTATCAAAATTTGGCTTGATAATTGGATCAGCTCAAACGACCAGGATTTCTTCAGGCAAGGAATACGTAAATTACCTGAAAGATGGGCGAAGGTTGTAGCTGCAGATGGAGCATACTTTCAATAAACTTTTCTCTAATTTTCTAAACAAGCAAATGTGTTTTATTTGAACAAAAAATGACGGAGTCATATTCACACACCCAATAGGTGTCTGAAAACCATCTGAATTTAAGATGGCAGATGGCAAAAAACGTCTGAATCTTTAAAAATGTTTGAAAATCTAACTGATGTCTGAAAATTTCAAACACCACTTGTGTTTGAAACTGATGTCTGTATCTTAATTTCAGACATCTTGGTGTCTGAAATTGAAATACCTCTATTGATTCAGGCACATTTTAATCTCTCAAAAGTGTCTACAAGATCGTCCCAAAAGTGCTTACAAAAGTGTCTGAGATTCAGACATTAGTTTTCGCAGTGTTGCTTCACATGCGAAAGGTTCCGAGTTCAAAACCCGGCCGGGTAGAAGGGTGAGATCTAAACAATTTAAAGTCTTGATCATCATCGCAGCATACCCCAACCGGGCCAAAACGATGTAAAATAACGATTAAAAAAAAGGGTGTGGCAATCAAGCATGTGTACTTTCAGTGATGTGTCAATCTTTGACGTGGACAACTGGAGGTGGACAAAGTGGTCGCGCCCATTGCTGCGTGTAGACTTCAAAGCGGTGCTCTGCCCTCTTGTGGAGAAAATATGTGTGCTTACGTGGATGTGGGCATTTAAGCTCTAATCCAACTTTTTTCTGGCCATAGTCAATACTGCCATATGGAATTACATTTGCGCTCATTTTTTAATTTGTGAATACCGATAGGATTCTCAACTGATGATTTTTTTTGTGGTGCGAGTCACAAACGAACTGTTGTTTCGAAGTTTATTAACGCGTCTCGAATATTCTATACCGTCATTGTCGAGACGGGCGTAATTCTGTACTTGTCTCTCACGAGATTTTTGGATGGTTCTCGAACCTTCCATAACAGAAGGTATTTAAACTCACACGCTCCCCGACGAATAGCTCAGTTGAATTCAGTCCGATTTATATATTCGATGTAAACACATCTCTGCGATAAAGACAACGCCTTTATATTCCACAACCACGAGTTATTATTGTGTCTCTATACACATAATACGCTACATTTTTTCTACCTCCGGAGGAGTTCTGTACTAAATTGGACTTCTATGTTGAATTAATATTTTTCATCAGCTGATGCTTGAAACTTGTGCAATTTAATCCTGAAAAGGAATGAGAGGGGAGATAGAAAGCGAAATATTCAACTGAAAATTTGATACGAGCTATTCCATAATTATTATAACGACCAGAAACATACCTTGTATCCGAGATAGGCGAGTAGCAATGCCTCGGCAAGAGATACCATCGCTAGAATAACCTGAACGACCCACAGCTCTAAAGGTCGTCTCACCCACAGAATTGCGTCCCAGTTGATGGTGGAGTGGTCTTGAAACTCCTCTTCCGTGAGCATCTGCGATGCCAGGATTTCCGACTTGTTTCCTGGTGTACAACCGTAACTGAAAAGTAGAAGAAGCAATTGCAAGTGCGGAGTAGTGAACAATGTCAATCTCGTAAAGATGAGAAGCTATTATTTATATGGTGCACAGGGCAATTTATTGAGTGTTTCTTCCTGAGAATTTTTTCGTGAGTGCTTTCGGAGGGAAATATTAAATTCCAATTTCTGTCTCTTCAAGGAGAAACTTAGCTAAAGGTAATGGCTGAATTTCAGAAAATTTTGGTAGACGAAACAGAAAAATGGTACATTGTCAATGACGATTGCTATTATTCATTAATTTGGTGATTCATTAATTACTTGATTAATCAATTAATGACAAAATGAGGGAGACGGAATACAAATAGGATACTATTTGTATTCCATCTGTTATGACAATCTTGAGACTATGTTAAGGAGCAGTGGCAAGTGCAAGTTCCCAAACCATTTATCAAGTGTTTCTTCTTTAAGATTTTTTGGCGAATACTTTCGGGACGAAATATTAACTTTCAATTTTTGTCTCTTCAAGGAGAAACTTAGCAAAAGCTAATATCTGAATTTCAGATGATTTTGGTAGACAAAACAGAAAAATGGTTCAGTATCAATGATGGTTGCTACAATTAACTCATTAATTTGTATTTCTCCAGGCGTCATTCCTAGCTAGGACACTTACGTGGCCCATATCCATCTCCAAATATTACAATTATGTTGAATGAGATGATTATGCTACATACGATCTTCAATGAACACCCTTCATTATTGTTCATTTTTTTCAAATTTGAGAAATACTTGGTTACTTGATTTGAAAAATATTTGTTTTTTTTAAGATTTTTCTTAGGTAAAATAATTTGGAATAATTCTAAATGTTAATAATTGTCAATGGAGTTCATTCAAGATCATATGTAGGGGAGGATGGGGCAAAACGGCCCCCCTTCGATCGTCAATATTTTCCGATTCAATAATCCGATTGGGATGAGTTAGAGCTCGTTTTGAAGAATGAAAAATTATCTTCAAAATGAAGTTGAAACTGGGAATTTTCACAATGTCATTCACAAGTTATTGACAATTGAAGGGGGGCCGTTTTGCCCCACCCTCCCCTAGTATTATCATCCCATAATTCAATATAATTGTAATATTTGGAGATGGAGTTGTACCACCAGGAAATAACTGGCCTGGAGAAATACGCTCCTAAAAAAATGAATTCTACTCCGAAGAAAATAATTCCTTCGCAAAAGTATTTTTTTTAATTGTTCACTCACCATGACGCAAATGTAGGAACGTTGTCCGTGATAACCCTGAATATATAAAGGAAGCATGTTAACAGCTTGAAGAATAAATTCGCCACTCGTATCCTCAGACCTGTAAAAAAAAGGGTACAAGAGATTTATAGCGTAAGTATGGGTGAGATGGGAATCGGCGATTGTTCAGGAGATAGCGAGAGCAGACACCTCGCTGATTGGTATAATTTTTTATGGTTTCAAGACCAAAATATAGCACCGCATTTTAATCCGTGAAGCTTGAAAAAATGCGTCGGAAATGAAAAAAAGATGATCAGCTGTCCTCGAATTATTGCCCATTAAAGATGGTCCGTTTTCACCGACTCGCCTCTATATTCGCTATGAAAAATCAGACAGTATTGAGATAATGCGCGCAAGCCACGTATGAACTGGCTGTTGATAAGAATTTACGCAAATCCGAAGGTTTTTCCGCATATTCTCCTAGCCGTTCTGCAATTCCTGCAGAGGAATTTTTGTAATATTGGATATAAATGAGGCTCAAAATCCACCTTTGTTTCAGTATTGAAAAACTTCGACTTGTTCTTTTACTTGACAACGGAGTTGTCCGACATCTAGAAAAAATGGACAGACTCATGCTGACGATTTTCGTCATCGTGATCACCGCAAGCCTTCTGCGAGCAGAAAGACCTGTGGATCTGAAAGACTTTATAGAAGGTGACAAAAAACTATTCATGGGTGGAACACTAGCAGAGATATTTCAAGCTACCAGTGATATGGCTGACCAGATTAGAATTCATGTACATCCAATTGAGGGTACAAATTACATACTGTCTTCTTCGCCGACAAAGGAGAGAATTTTCAGACACATGGAAAATCTGGAGCGAAGTATGACGGGAATCAACGAGTTACACGAAGAGTATCAATACTATTTGTCACATACCAATGTGACAAATCCTCACACATTAAGAGATTTTGCTGAAAAAACGGTTAGCAGAGACAACGACATCATAAAAAACTTGAATGACATTTCTTGCATAATACTTCTGAACAAGGGAGTCGATCCATTCGACTCTCTTTTAATACTTCACCTGATTGAATTGAAGGTTTGGTCATTTCTACTATTCATTAGCCAGAGTATCATATAATAGTTGACTTACAACACAAAACCTATCGAATTCGTTAGAAAATTCTATTGAATTTCTGTTAAACTTTCTATTAGTTTTTGGCTGATTCTATTGACATATTCAATAGAAAACATTCAATAGAAAAAGTCAACAGAATTCGATTTTTCTATATAACTTATTCTTTTCCTATATTTTCTATAGAATTTGCTCGACTCATGATGACTCAAGTTTTTTTCGTTCTATTTTTCTTTTCTTCTCATCGAGAAAATCAAACGAAAAAACTTGAGCCGAGGAAATTCCATAGAAAATATCTCAATAGAATAAGTTATGTAGAAAAATTGAATTCTATTGACTTTTTCTACTGAATATTTTCTATTGAACATTTCAATAGAATCGGCCAGAAATTAA
Organism: Diachasma alloeum; assembly: GCF_001412515.2. Lineage (NCBI taxonomy): Eukaryota > Metazoa > Arthropoda > Insecta > Hymenoptera > Braconidae > Diachasma > Diachasma alloeum. Next base: position 382,287 of record NW_021680735.1, read on the forward strand.
TAGAACAGTTCAATCAAAATTCAATAGAATTTTCTAACGAATTCGATAGGTTTTTCTATTATATTTTTTCGTCCGTGTTGCAGTTAACATCTTCCTCGTCATGTGATTATCCGAGATCGCCCCACGACTTCATCTACAGTTTGTATAGAAGAATAATGCAAACGGAAAAGCTAGCTCTTCATATGTTCCGTTTTTCTTACAAAACACTTGAAGGGTTCCACAACAGTAAGTTTGATTTTAGTATTTGAACTTGAACTTGACTTGGGGATCACTCTAATATTCTGTGCAGGTAGTTTTGCATCCGAAGTAGACGCAAAGGAGAAGCGTTTCGCCAAGTTCACTCAAGCTTATAAAGATGTGTTCGAAGCTACACTTCGCCTATCACCGAGAACTCTACGACGTTGTCTTCCTATGGGACCTCATAAACGAGGTTTGGCTGATTCGAAAAGTGTCTGTTATCTGTCAACGAAGCTTTGGAGTTTTTATGAAAATTGAGAGTCCACACTCGGAAATGAATTATGAAAACTTCGAAGGTTTCAATTCATCCCCAAAAAAAGTTCTTGATTCGATGACGAGTCTTTAATTGATCTGTGTAGGACTGAATCAAGCTGAGAAAAAATGATAGGTATTCCAAGTAGATTTCATCGACTTGGATTAAGTATCTCCAAAAAAATGTCAAGTCGATTTGGCGACTTGATTTAAGAAGAACTCGATTTCATTCAAACAAACCTTGACTTGAATCAAGTCCTTTCCTACTTGATTTAAGCACGTGCTGACTTGAATTAAGTAGAAAGAGTATTTGAATCAAGTATCATTGGACTTTGTTTTCACGGTCGCTGATTGCACATACGATAACCGTTTTTTCAAAAACCTGCGCTGAGAATTTTTTCAGTTATTATCTCGTGAACTAATACGAATAGAGCGCAATGTCATATAACTCAGGAAACACTTCATAAAATTGTGACTGTTTGAAACGGCAAAAAAATTCAATGCAGAGAAATAAAATGAAGATAAGTATAAACATTTATGAATAAAATCTTCTGGACATCTCAACGGACACAAAAATGCCCCTGGCGTATGAACTAGATTGGGCTGATCTAGTAAATCAAGCCAACTGGCAAAATTCAATTGAGACATTCATTGTTGCAGGAATAACATTCCATGAATTCGAAAGGTTGTTGGGTACTGTGGTAGTTCACGAAACTGCTTTGAGGAAGAGTGGGAGTTGTTTTGGTGCATGCAGCGACGGCGATAGACAACTCTATGAAAAGTATGATGCATGTTTTAAGGGGGATTATGAGGAATTAGGACGTAAATTAGGACCACACTTTTGTTACGGTTCAGTACGGGATTGTATGTTCAAAAGATCCCCAGTGAGCGTGTGCATGGAGAATGAGGTGAGATTCAATTCAGTAGCGAAGTGGTAAAAGGAGATAATTCAATTTTGGCTATTGACCAGTTTTCAATGAATATCTCGGAATCTAAGGGAGCTAGCAAAATTTTTGTTACAACCTTTTTTGTGGAGCCGATTGAGTGCTACAACAAATGTAATTACGAAAATTTTGCTATCTCCCTTAGATTCGGAAATATTCCTCAAAAACTCAACTGGGAGATGAGTTGACTTATCTCCGTTTACCACTTCACTAGTGAATTCGACTGAACGAGCTAAATCAATCCGAAATTATGAAATCTACCACGTGGAGTTGTTTTTGTAGAAAATTTTCTGGACATTTAGTCAAATATACGAGTAATTCTGCTTTCAGGGAGACACTAACTCGCGGCGTCGTTATCACTGGTTCATGGATGGATTAGATAAGGTGTATGGCAAGAATAATCAAGGCTGTCCAGGAAAATTACGCACATTCGATGAATGGTGGAGATATTTTACATATTGTGAAATATGTGTATGTACTTGCATAGAAGATAGTTATGAGGGAAACGTTTTGAAATTTGTTAGCTTGAGAGAGGTGGTGTCAAACGTAACGGATAACATGTAAGTTGTGTTCGATCCACTGAGGAAAATCTGTCGTGAATTTCACAGGCGCGCTCGACTTTGAAACAAATTCAAAAGCGGGGACTGTATTTCAAAATTGCGCTGTTGAATCGAGGGTGTCTTCATCATTGCTTTCGGCCATTGGAGTCGTATTTTATGCCGTCGAAAAAGCGCGTCTTTAACCCCTCACGTACGGCGTCGATACCATGCGTCGACCCATAAGCTTGTCCTATCGGTGAGAAGAAATCATTTTCTCGAATTCTAAGGGACATATTGACACTTGGAAAAAATATTTGGAAAGTCAATGGAATTGTCTCTGCAGTGAACTATTTTTTTTAAATGCATTTATAATATTTTTTTCTATGAACAAAAGTTGTAGATGAAAATTTTCCATCGAAACGATTCAATCATATTAAATCATCTTGTTTAACGACAAAATTTCCCCCAAAAATTTTGAAATTTTTACTGAAAATACTTTAATGATCCTTCTATCGAATGGCAGAAGTTAAATTTCGATTTATCGAATAATTTGTTTTTTATAAATAAATTTTGCATGTTCGAAGATCTCGGCAACCAATTATCGGCAAACATTGAAATTGGAGGAAAAAATGAGGAAATTATGGGGAAAAAACAGTTCTTAGGGAGTTGATTTTACAGTTTAATGCAGCCAATGCATGTTATTTCAATTTTTTTCGTTCACCTGTTTTCAAGTTATCGCTCATTGAATAACGGAGTTGACGCGCCGCAAGTCTCCCGGCCGTTGGGACAAGGCGCGTTATATGGACGCCATACGTGAGGGGTTAATTCAACGTCACCGGTGTTGGGTTCAACATTAGAGGAAATCATCCAAAGGTAGGAACCTTTGGTTTAAGATTCCTCATGTTTTTTATTTCTATATCCATCAAAATTGAAGGCTTAGGAAGTTGATTCAATTCCTTACGTCATTAAATTGCAAAAGTCAGACTCGCAGGCCTTTGGAACAAAGATTCCCTCGCCTTTAATTCAAGAACTTGTTTTTTAGAAATTGTTTGAAATCAAAGTCCCGCGACTTTGATTGCATTTATGGTCACAATGACTTGAATTAAGCGTCGCGCCCTTGAACGAGCGTGGGATTTTTCTCAGTGAACAGGATGATGTAAACCTTGAGATCTCAACGCCGTCCCTTGATCGTTCCGCAATGAGTTCTTTCTTCCTTTAAGGATTGTCACTGGTCTTCAATTAGTAAACACAGGTTCGATAATTCAACTGAAAATCCAAACGAGCCGACTTGCACCAGGCGGTACAGTTGCGCCGCGCAGCAGTTCTTGGCAGAAATCTGAAGATCTTTCTTACAGCCAGACGGAGTCGGTCAAACGAAGGAAATACGTCTTCTTCGAATCGTCCGTCAATATTTTGGAGCCTGAGAAAGATATTGCAATTTTCACTGAGGCTAACAGAGCCATTAACTTGGATGCGTTACACGTACCGACGGATTCCCTCATAACTGGTTCGATCTTTCGTTCATCGTACGACTCATTACATAATGGAGAAAAAATGATGATTTGTTCGTTGTTACAGGCGTCAGGTTTTCACGAAAATCAGAAGAACGTGGTAAACCGATTCAACTGGAAATCCGAGCCACACGTTTTGACTATAATTCAGGAAAGTTACTCGATATTGATGCCAGTCGGTGGATTACAGCAGATGATATGAAGTCTACGCTTGATGCTTACAAATCAGAGAGGTATTTCGGATCAGTTTGTAAACGCTTACAATGAGCGTTCATAACGCATTCAAATCCAGAACAAATGGGAAATTGTTTTCGTCACGGCATAAGTAATATATTTTTGATAATAAATTAGCAATTTGATTCCGAATGCAATTTCTATGATGAGGTATTTTAAACTGAATTCAATGATTCATTGAATACAACAGTGTCGCCCTGTTGGCGATCAACATTGCCCCGATGTTAAAATTTTTCACATTTTCCTGAATATTGGTTTCAAAATACATTTTTTCAACAACAAAGGATGTAATCAATTTTGTGATCGAACTCGGTCAGGATGGCGTTGGGACGAAAATTTTAAATCACAATTGGATTCACTTAAACAATTATTTATTCAGTTATCGTCGAGAAACGATCGGTCACATATATTAATGCGTATATTTAGAGGCAGAAATTCGATTTGTCTGTGCAGAATTGCGTCTGCGGAATAAGTAGAAAAATCAAATTTTCAGGAGCAAAATCCACTAAAAATATAGCATAGAAACACCGAGCAAATTCATTATTTTGCATTGCAATGAGATGGGCGTTTTATAAAAAACAAGTAGAGAATAGAATATTTTGAGATTTGTTCGAATGAATTATAAGACAATTACACACTCTAAAAAAAAGTTACTACTCACCAGTACTGAATTCTACTTGGAAGTTTCCTTGTGAAAAGTTGGGAAACGACTTGTCCCAAGTACTTTTCATGTCCTTGGGTGAAGTACAATATTTGCTAAGCAAGTAGAAAAAGTACTAGGAGGGAGTACTTTTATTACTTCCTGTCAGCATTTTTCTTACTTCTCACAAGTAGTTTTAATGCTTGGAGCAAGTAATTTTTCTATTTCTCGCGAGTACTTTTATGACTTGATTCCAGTACTTTTGGTTGGTTATTTTGTTGGGGAATTTCATATCATTAATTATCATTCTCATTATCGTTCTCATTATCATTATCATTATCATTCTCAGATGACAATGACCAAATTTCATCGAGGGGAGGTTACGATGAGTTTAAAAATCGCGAGATATTGCAGTAAGATTTATCACACATTGATGATTGATTATTTATATATGTTGAAAGACGAAGAATAAGTGGGAAAAAAAACGATTATTTATTGTTTATTTGCCCCCAAGACCTTGAAAATGAAGAAAAATAGCACAGTGTACTCAATTTTTGAGCTACAGGGGTTTCCTTTTGTAAATTTTTCAAAAGATGTCTAGAATAACGGTTACGAGCTACTTTTTTTCAAAATTCGACTTCTAAATAGGCAATTTCATTCTTTGTCGCATAATGAAATTGCAATTTTCACACAAGATAGCTCAAAAGATTAATACTTCAATTTTTTTGTTCAATATAAAATATAACAATTATTTTGAGAATCATTTTGCTGGCTATTTCGCATGAATATTACCTTTTTTGTTATTAAAAAAAAGGACTATTTGGAAATTAAATTTGGAAAACTTAATTGGTAATTGTTATTCTACACATCTTTTGAAAAATTTTGAAAAAAAAATCTCTGTAGCTCGAGAATTTATTACACTGGACTGTAGTCCAGTACATTTCAATTTTCAAGCATTTGAGGGGCAAACGAACAATAAACAATAATTTTATTTGCATTAATTCTTCGTTTTTCAACGATCTCCATTGTATGATGAATCTTACTGTAATATTCCGCGAAAATCCATTGGTACTGGATTAAAGTAGGGGAGGGTGGGGCAAAACGGCCCCCCTTCAATTGTCAATAACTTGTGAATGACATTGTGAAAATTCCCAGTTTCAACTTCATTTTGAAGATAATTTTTCATTCTTCAAAACGAGCTCTAACTCATCCCAATCGGATTATTGAATCGGAAAATATTGACGATTGAAGGGGGACCATTTTGCCCCATCCTCCCCTACTATTACTACTTGTCTCAAGTATTTTTTCTACTTTTGAGAAGTACAGCTCGGTACTCAGTACAAGTACTTTCAGTACTGATGATGAGTACAGTTGGTACTTGTCACCAGTGCTAATTGTACTTGGAGCATAAAACTTGTATTCAGTCGATTTTCGA